>NW_027228508.1:0-234155 GCF_037783145.1 Equus przewalskii
CAAGGGCAGTGTCAACTCCAAGGGCTCTCGAAGGGTAGAAGGAAGCAGCATCCTGTAGCTTAGGCGCAACTTATAAACCTGGCGTGTGCGTTGGCAAGTAATCAATGAACTCAAGTTTTGAGGGTCATTTTTGCAAGTGTTTCCTGATGTGTGGGGTACCACAGTCTCTATTTTATGACCACATTTGCAGTCACCTACAATTGCACTGCAGAAGAGTTAACATGTGAGTTTATAAACCTTTGGTATTATACACATACTATATCTATCATAATGTTAGTGTTTTCACAGTTTAGCTTCTTTCCTTCCCTTTCAAAGTAATTCCAACAGCAAGTGTGATTAAGTAAATTGTGTCCAAGAATTTTGCTCAGAAAAATACCAACTGCTTACCAAGTGCAAGAGTCAGATAGGTAGTATGAATAGATGAATGAGCTGGGGGGCTGCACCCCTGGAGTTCCTAACTCAGTAGGTCCTGGGGGGAGAGAGCTGGGAATTTGTAGTTTTGACAAGTTCCTGGGTGATGCTCATGCTGCTGGTCCAGAGAACACACTGCTGAGATTGAGATCCACTGCTCCACCTTCTGCACACTGACAGTCTGGATTAGTGTGGAATTCCATAAATGATTCCTGAGTGATGCCAAATTGGTATCTTCTAGAGCTTCCTTAGGGTAGTAGTTACTCTATCAGTTGAGAGGTTAATTGAGCACTAGCACCCACGTGCCCCTGAGGGCATACTCCTGGCATCCAGGCCTGGGAGAGCTGAGGCCTGCAGACAAAGGCAGGGCTTCCTTCTCTCTCTCCCTCCTCTCTCCACTCAGGCTGGACATCACACGGATGGCCAGGTGTGGGTTTTGAGCAGCTCGGTCCTGGGGTGCCACTGGCCTGTCCTAACCTTACTGTTTCCACAGCTAGACCCAGCTCTAAAGTGGAGAGAGGCATCTCAGTCCCAGGTCTGGAGGAAGTGGGGTGGGGAAGGCGTCCTGGAGAGTGTGCTGCTTGCAGTCTTCCATCTCCTTCCCTCCTGAAAGTCCGTGTCATTTTCACCTGCTGGAGACAGAATGGGATTAAAGCCAACAACATAAGACAGAAGGTCACCGCATTCATGGAATCTCAGGCCCTCAGGTTCTGGTCACCACACCCAGTACCACTGGAGGGAACAATCCTTTTGGCCCCTGCAGAGCATGGAGTCCCTGCCCTGACAGACATGCCCATCTGGCTGTCCTTCAAGACAGATCCTGCTCCATGGCGGATAATGAGCAGACTGTGTGTCCAGCCCTGACTCTTACCTTGATGGCGCTAATGCCAAATGGGAACATCCTGGCACCACCCTGGCTCTGGCTCCTGAGCTAGAAGATTTTTCAAGGAATAAGTGGGATGTGGCTAATTAAAAAAACAAAAACTTCCCTTTAAGAAAAACTGTTAAGAGCTTTCCAAGGTAAACAGGGAAGCTACTGGATGTTCTGCTGAAAGAGAATGGGGCATGTTTATTTGTGAGGGTTCATTTTCTTGCTAAATTCCATTGAAAGGCGGATGGAAAGTACATCATCATTTTGTCCTTTACAGAAAGAGATGGCAGACTGGTTTGGGGGGAAGTTATTTCTCTTGAGAGAGGCTATCTGGAACTCTCAATGATGGGAACATTTAAAACTATCCAGAAACTTGGGGTGGGCGGGGGCGAAGCAGCTGGTGTGATACCACAGTGTTTCTGTTGGGAAGGCGCCGCCCTTCTCACTTGAGTGCCTCATTTTAAGAAAGTACAAGCTCATAATTGACCTTTAAACCACCTCCCTCCACCTCTACCCTAAGGAAAGCACAGGGGACATACCGTGTTTTTGTAAGAACACTATTTGTTCTAAACATCGAAAGATAGGGAAAAGAGTCGTGCTTAAGTGGAGGCACTGAATTACGTCATCCCTTGCCCTCCCATCCCCCTTGAGAAAAACAGCTAAGGAACTTGAAGAAAAGTACCATTTCAGGTGGCACAGATTTCCACCAACACCAACAAATCTTCCCTAGGGGAGGAGAACAGATGCCTTGCTCTGGCTCTGTGGGCTGATGAAAAGTTTCTTTAAAGCCAATTCAAGCCACCTTTGGGCCACCAGTCATCCAACTTGTGGATTCTGAGACACTCAGACAAGCTAATCTCTACAGGGGAAGCACTTCTGTCCCCATTCACTCCTGCTCTTGGCCTTTCCACAAGCAGTGAACCACTCCAGGTCCAATCAGGTTCATGAGAAGTAAGGTGGCAGCAAAATCAAATGCTGAAGAGCTGGGCAGGGGTGATGTTGTCCACATTGGCACTGAATATTCCAGAAGCCCCAGCGGTGTGTGTGTGTGTGTGTGTGTGTGTGATGTGAACTAGAACAGAAGAGATGCAAGTCAGCATTAGCTGGTCCTCTGCGCTGATGGGTGGCTGGCCCCCCTAAAGCCATCACAAGCACACTTGATGTAATTTCTTGGTACTTTAATGTTGTAACAGAATGAAATCCAGCGAAAAGTCTTTTTTTCCTGAATTCCTTGAAACAGATCACATAAAACATTTGACGATGGGTCAGAACAGAGGTAACTTTTAGAAGCTTTTAATTAGTTCATTGACTCGAACTCCTCAGGACTGAGTCGGGGAATTAGCTTGCACAACTAAGACCACGGCGTTGCGGAGCGCTACGTGTTAAATGGCCGGGGCACTTGCTTCCTCCAAGTTCAATCCTCCTTAAGGAGATAAACCCAAGGGTTTATGGAAATAGAAAAGGAAAACTAGAAGATGAAGAGAGGGCTTTTAAATTTCCTATAAAATAACTTCAGGGTTAAATAATTATTTTTTAATTTCATTATGGGATAATTTAAACTTACAGAAAATAAACGTATATGCAAGACAAAGCAGTACCCGCCACTGTATTCATCACTGAGCTTCAACAATTATCAGCACATGGCCAATCTTGTCTCATCCGTATCCCCGCTGATTTACTTCCCTCTCGTATTGTTTTGAGGCAAACCTGTAAGTTAAATGTTGACATTCTCTCCCAGGTAAAAACTCCTTTAGGGGTAATCTTTCTTTTTTCTACCAGGACTAGAGATATCCAAAAGCTTAAGAATAGGAAGGAACTTGGAGAGACCAACTGTCCTGGTTACTGTCTTTCTCCCCTTACCCTTTCCCCACCCCAGATCCATTTCCACCATTCTCTGTCCTGCTGGGTACTGGCAGTGTGCCCATTTGTGACTGTATACCCACGCTCACTTCCCTCCCTTGTAAGTGGTGTTTCCCATTGGCCTCTGATTAGTTTCAGACAAGGGGAAACACCTGCAGGAGGTCTGAGGCTGGGAGGAGAGAGAGACTGGGGTATTTATTCCTCCCAGAGCCACAACTCTGCTCCCTCCTTCCATGGTTCTGGAGGGGCTGTGTCCCCACAGCTCCAGTTTCTGTCAGGTGTCCCCTCTTCCACGATTGAGGCTTTTGCTTCAGGCCTGGGGTGTTAAAGCTGCCCCACTGCTGCCTGTCCCTGAGTGCTTCACCATCCCTTGACTCTGACCTCCTGAGTCACTGTAAGAAGTCATGCACCCTGCACCTACCTCAGACATGACAGAAAGCAGATGCTTACGACTCTTGAATGGACCTGATTCCACCCAAGAAAATACTTAAGGAAAATACTTTGCTGCCCTTTCAAGCAAAGAAGTCATCATCACCATCTTTCAAAGTGGTTTCTTTCTCCCCGTCTTCTCAACCCTGTTCCAAGAAAATGCAGATAAGAAAAGAAGTCAGGTAGTTCCTTGTCAGAGTATGATGCCCTTTGTTGGACATATTTTCAAGTAATTGACGTAAAGGAAGAGAGATGGGGAAAGAAATGGTGTGCTCAGGGAAATGAGAAGAAGATTGTTCTTGGGAAGAAGATTTCCCTGGAAAGACACCCTCCTTCATGGGAAAGAGTTTGATTCTTTTTCCTGCAGGCCCAAGGGGTGCTTCTAAGGTGAGAAGCAGCTCCTGTCTCCATCCTGTACCCATGAGCTCTCAACTCCAGGAGACATTGAGGGGCCCCCCCTTGTGATGGGGCAGCCAGGGCAGGCTTCCCGGGTGGGCCCCAGCACATGACACATGAGGCTTCACAGATCTGGCAGCAGCCGTGCTTGTCGATGCATTCTCCTGGGGAGCAAAATCTAATTGTTTACCTCATTTCTCCATGGCAGTGCTGCCTGGGCTCAGTCTGAGAGCAGCCAGATGTCTCTCTGACTAAAAGCAACAGAGGCAATTAGACTTTGGGTGGTGAACATGACATAGTCTACACAGAAATTGAAATACAATGATGTACACCTGAAATTTACATAATGTAATAAACCAATGTTACCTCAATAAAAAATAATAAAAAGAAAGGCAGTTTTTTGTTTGTTTGTTTATGTTTTTGTGAGGAAGATTGGCCCTGAGCTAACATCTGTGTCAATCTTCCTCTATTTTTTGTGGGATGCTGCCGCAGCATGGCTTGACCAGTGGGGCTAGGTCCATACCTGGAATCTGAACCTGTGAGCTCCAGACCGCCAAAGCAGAGTGCATGAACCTAACCATCATGCCACTGGACCAGTCACAGAAAGGCAGTTTTAAAAACTTCAAAATAAAATAAAAGCAATAGAGCCAATGTAGAAGAGATCTTGAAAGGCTCCAGTTGTCAGTCCTAAATCTTGACCTTAAAATAAGAACTGTTCCTCTCCCAAGGGCCTCAGAAGTTGGAACCTCAAAAAGTTATGAGGCAATGACATAATTTTGGATCCAGTCAACATGTGTGACAGATTTCATAAGTAGGGAGAGGCCAAGCAGGGCTTCCCACAGGATCCCTTTACTGAGCTCCTACTGACTTCCCCATTAAAGGCTGAGGGCTCCTGGTCCACAGAGACCCAATTTACGTCCTCGGTTCAAGTCAAGCAACAAGCAGGACCCACCCAGATCTTGTCCCACCACTCTGGGGGATGGTGGTTACTAGTCAAGAACAGGAGTTGGAGCTTGGCTGACATTTGATAGATGTGAGCTGCATCTCACCCTGAAAGAGTGACAATGAAGAGATAGCCAGAGAATTCTTCGTTTGATTGGCAGTTATCTTTCTCAAGGAACAACACATACGTGGCTTTTCCACAGAAGCAAGTCCAGCCTCACAAACTTCTTGTGAACATTTTAAGAAATTATTCCCATGGCAAATGAGATGGAGAGAAGCCAACCTCGTTGAAGGTGATAATCCACTGCCGGATCTCTACTCATTGAATTCAACACCCTACTCATGCTGCACTCATCCTCTCCTCCCATTGTCTTATAAGAAATCAACATGTTTCTTTAGTCTGATCCAAAGATCACCTTTGTCTGGTTTGAAAACTGCTCAGAAAATATAGTTTCAGATTTCAGCAGAGTCACAACCTTCACTTGTCCTCCACCTCACACCCAATTTGCACAGCTCTGGAGGCATCTGAACATTGTCAATCTGAGATCCAGCCAGGGTGGTGAGGTAGCAGTTACTCACCCATGGTTTCATCAAGTGGTCTTACTGAAAATCTGAGATTCATTGCCTGATTTATTATAGTTGCATTGAAAAAAGCCCTGGAAACATAGACTCGACTGGTGAGAAATGGACAAAGTCCACCCCTCTGGCTTTTCCCATAGCTTTACGGAACTAGTACCATTGGGTAAGGTTAATCTTATATACATAAATCTTCCACTTGCTAGCCCCAAACCACAGAAATGAAAATGAGGAGGTGGCTAGAGTTTGTCCTTACATAGCAGAAAAAGCTTTTCATGTAGAGTTATTCTATGTTTTGTTAACTAAAGGGGAAAAGCACATATTAGAGCAATGCACGTATCTAACAGTGGCACACTCTGCACATCCTGGACTCTGCTCTTCTGTGTCTTCCAATTATTGCCACAGTAGAGTGTGACCAGGAATCTGATATGTAATGTTTAGACTGAGACTGTGGTTCTTAGCTCAGGAGTGACTCCCAGGAGCCCACTCCTTGCTCAGCCAAATCAAATGCTACTTAGATGTTTTCAAGAGTTACAGCATGTCCACACTCAGAGTCTCCTTTGTAAGTACAGATGATGCACAGCTAGGGAAAGCAAGGGTTAATCAGATAGTACTGTGAAAATTTTAAGTTCTCTGTATCTCTTGTTTGCCTCCTCATTGGCTTCCCTAAGCCAGCTGGTGGCACTGATACCTTGACCTCATTCTTCCTGGATCTGATCAACTATAATGGCCTCAATTGGCACCCACAAAGTGCCATCTTAGACATAATCATCAGTAGGAATTATCACATCTCCAAGATTTCGAATACCCCCTCCAAACACAACCTTCTTATGCCCCACTATGAGTCTAGCTCACCCCAGGTGGCACCCTAGGCTGCTTGGTCATCTTTTCATTCATCTTTCAAGTTTCCTCTTGCATTCTTCACTTGTGTTAGGCTGACCCTTCCCAAGACCCAAGTCCCACCCACTCTTTCTCAGAGGGTGACCCCACTACCTAATTTGCTGATAAGATACTGAGTTTCCCCAGTGTCCTTTCTCTTGGTGTCAAAATTCCTCTCTATCCTCTAGACTGTTCACTTGTCTTCTGTCTCTGAGGAAGGTCCGTCTCTCCTCTTGGCCATTGTCAACTCTCCATCTAACGCTCTTACTCTTCCCTCAGGATATTTCTCCACCAGTCTCCCTGTCTTCAATATTTTCGTCACATCTCCCGTCACCCTCTGACCTCCAAAATTCTTCCCAACCAAAAACCTTCCCAAGCACTTTCCTTCCCTGAGTGACTCTAAAAACATGCTTTTTCCTCCTACTATTTGGAAACAAAATGGAGAAAACCTCGTGACTTTGAAGCTTGTGTAAGAGAGTCAGCATAGGACAGCTAAACTGTGCATCTCAAGTCTGCATGCTTCTTAACTTTAGAGCAAGCTTTGGCTTTAGAACAGATGAGAATAGAGGGACTGCCAGGATTTTTGTATTTATGTAACACTTGATCCTGGATGCCACTAAAGGATGTTGGTATCTCTGAGGGACCCCAGGCACCTAGTTCAAGCCTTGGAAAGAATAGGTCCCAGATGCAGTGTAGGATTATTTGTCATTCTGATATCTAGAAGGAAAAGGGGTCAGCTGGACCACAAAAGGCTGATATTGTTGCCTGCTATACTCACGTTCAAACTGTTAACATGTTCACCATCAGAGTGCCTTTCTCTATGGAGCGGGTAGAACAGACTGCAGTATTCTGTAGATTGGAAAAAATGGAGGTGCAACAAGCACCTCTGTTAACAACAGCTGGAAACACGAGCAGATTAACCTCCCAGGACACAGACTCTACACTGACTTAGGGAACAATGGTACCAGTCCTACTGAATAGTTCTTTGTGGTACCAGCCCTGATATCAGTTTCCCTACATTAAACCCAGCTTCTGTGGGGTTAAAAGCAAAAGCGCCCATCTCCTTTCCCTGCTTCTTTAGCTACATTCATCTGTAAATATCGGTTTCTTTAACCTTTGTTTCCCTGAGCTTCACAACACAAATAGAAGGTACAACCTGTTAAAGCCAGTTGGCCTCACTGTTGGGCTCACACTAAAGTTTTGGCTAAATACATGTCTTTGAAGTTTACTTACAGGGAAACTGATATCCAGAGAATATCAAGAAACTGAAACTTCCCAGACCCCAACTCCTCAGCTTCCTGGCTCCAGAATCCACCAGCCACCACTGAGCCACACAACCAAGGACCCTCACTTGCAGCTTCCCTCATCTCCCCATCCTCTTTCCTGCAAGCAGCCTCACAAGGCCAAAAGCAGGCTGGCAGGAAGGTGCCAACCAGCAAGGCCACATGCCCCCCCTCCCCTACCTAAAACCCCAAATAAAAACCCCTACCTTTTTCCCTTTGAGGAGGTGGACCTGAGTTTTAGCTCCCATCTCCTCATGTGGCTGCCTTTTGATAATAAAAGCCCCTTTCCTTGCCACATGCCTGGTGTTCCAGTTTTTTATTTTTGGTCCCTCTTATGTGATGGTAAATGAACCTGTGTTTGTGTCTGGTAACACTTGCACCAGGTGCTGTGTAAGTACCTTACACCACTATCTTACTATCTCCATGAAAATCTGTGAGGTTGGTGCGGCTTTAACTCCATTTTACAGATGAGGAAACCAAGACTGCATGAGGGTGGCTTAGCCACTGGGCGGGCTGCCTGAAGTGAGAGACTGTAACTTGAAACAGCTTCCAAATTTCCTCTTCAATTGATGGTAATCTGGAGATTCAGGGAAAATAAGAGAATCTAACAACTAGATAGAGAAAAAGTACTAATAAATTGCTGCTATGGAAATGGGAGAAAGAGATTAAACAAAAGGTAGAAACAAGTGGAAGTTGAATATATCAAGTGAGTCAGTAAAGGTTTTGACGATAACAAGGGGTAACATTTATTGGGTACCTACCATGGACCAAGCACAATTCTAAATGTGTTACATGAATTGCACTGAATTCTTCCAACAACCCTGTGAGAATGGTATAATTTTTGTCCCCATCATACAGACAAAGAACTGAGGTACAGAAGTTAAGTAAGGTTCCTAAGGTCATACAGCTACTAAGTGGAAGGACAGAATCTGAACCCAGACAGCCAGACCCCAGAGCTGTAATATTATTACTTGTAACCAGCAGAGCCTTATAATATTGCTTTAAATCTTTCCATCCCCATGACATGGGAGCTACTGTGCACCCTCTTCTAACATATGAGGGACATGCAGTGTAGAGAGGTTGTGTATTCATCCTGCGATCACATCGTCGGTGGGGGGCAGAATCGGGTACTACATCCTTCCTTCTAGAGCTGTGCTTCCCCTGTGCATGGCGTGGACACTGATCACTGAGGGATGTGAATGGATGCTACCAGAAATAGAAGGATTTCAAGATCAAACATGTTTGGGGAAACTCTGAGTTAAGCAAAATTAAACAGGCTCCCTTTGAGCAGCTTCATAAACCCGAGCGGCAAACTTCCTCATTTTCATTTTATCTAAATCACGTTTAGGTATGTTTGTTGAATTTGAAATCATTGCAAAACCTAGAATGAAGGAATTCTCCGTGTAATGATACAGAAAGACGGTTTTGAGATGAAACAGCATCTAGAGATGAGCTGCGCCTCAGTGTGCACGGAGTGAACCCGTTAAAGAACAAGCCTCCACGTGCACTGTGCACTGGGAAACCGGAGACATGCCCAGAGCTCTGCAGTGACAGCTTCCTGATGGGAGATGGGGGTTTGTTCCAACATTGTGGTGATGTTTGAATTTCTGATTTTCACTTCAGGAATTTGTTTTAAATTGCAAATTGAGATAAAGTGGTTGCAATCCTCTAACACAAACTCTAGTTAAATATGTTTGCAAAGCATGGTGGTAAAGATAATTTCCGAAGGAACAAAAGCCATTTAGGGTCCTGGTCAGGTTACACCTCATGTTCCTGTTCCCTTCTGATGTCTGTCCAGGGACCCTGCTGACTCACATCTGTGCTCAGGTGTAATCGCAGCTGGGATTCTGTTTTCTATTCTGCTTTTTTCACTTAATGGATGTCAAAGAGTCTTCATTCTTTCTGCCTCACTTAGTCTGTGCCTCCTGGTTGGGTACTGAGTATTTCCAAATTATATTGTTACAAAAGTGAGCTATGAACATGTTTGAATATACTCATAGCTTTGTTTTCTCTTGGCTTTGTAAAGGATTTCCTTAGAATTCCCAAGAGTAGGATTCTTGGGTCAAAACCTATAAATTTCTGTGGCTCTTGATTGCCTTTCAAATGGACTGTACTTATACTGCCACCAGTAATATCTGAGTACCACTTTCTCCATTTACTATATAATTGTCTTGATTATGTACTACACATTCATATACTGTATAATTATTTTTGTGAAGATTGCAATAGTCAAATGGTACATCACTGAGGTTTCATTTTGTATTTCTTTCATAACTTGTGACTCAATATTTTCTCTTAAGTATGTTAGCATGTGAAAGGAAGGAGAGTTTGGAAGCAATGATACCAGCTCTGGAGCCAGATTGCCGAGCTCAAAAACTGGGCACCATCGTTTGCCAACTCAGGCTTAAGTAAGCCATTAGCCTCTGCAAGCCTCAGCTTCTTCACTGGTAAAAAAAAAATAAAATAAATTTTAAGCAATTTAGTTCTGACATAATGAGCCCTTAATGAACATTAGCAGTTTATTCATTATTACCGTTTATATTTTCTCTTGTCTAGACTTTGTTCACATCTTTAATTCACAGGTAAAGGTAACATTTTCAGTCCCCCAAATGAGAAACTATAATTCTGGTTTGCTAACAAATACCTAAATACTCTCAATTTAATTCCACGCCAAACATGCATCATACAGAAGAGAATCCTAGCTTCTGGGGGGAAAATACAACCATAAATAATCTGTCTGCTTGATCTCAAGGATTCACAAAATGGTTATTTGCTGAGCCTCTGGGGAAATTATAGGCTTGGTCAATAGAGTTAAAAACTATTCAGGGCACAGCGCATCCATTGTCAGGCTGAAAGGAACTTTGGAGAGCATCTAGTCCTGCTGGAAACACCAGCTCAGAGAACAATCACTAGGTTGTGGGGTGGGGGTGGATTCTGTGGGCCAATAAATTAGTAATAAGAATAAGAAAGTGGTGACTATCAGGATACAGTTGATGGAGAGGGAGGGTCAAGGATGATTCAGAAGTTTCGGGCACACGTAACTGAGTGGAATAGGATGGTGACACCACTTACGGTGTCAGAGTAACACTGGAGGAGGAGCAGGTTGGCACGAGGTGGGGAGGGAAGATGGTCCCATTTCCTCCTGACACCAACCGATTCCGACACCCTTCAATGGGTTCCTACTGCCATGGGGAAAATTCAAAGGAATCATCAAAAAACATCCTGCAAGTAATAAGTGATTATAGCAAGGTTGCAGGATACACGGCGAATATATGAAAGTTAATCACCTTCCTACATGCCAGCAAAAACAAATGGAATTTGAAATTAAAAACATATTACTATTTATATTAGCACCACCAAAAATAAAATACTTAGGTATAAATCTAACAAAATATATTAATTCAAAATGGACTGTGGACCTAAATGTAAAATGCAAAACTATAAAATTCATATAACATGACTTAGGAGAAAATCTAGATGACCTTGGGTATGGTGATGACTTTTCAGATATACTACAAAAGCATGATCCACGAAAGAAACAATTGACAAGATGGACTTCACTAAAATTTAAAGCTTCTGCCCTGTGAAAGATGCTGTCAAGGGAATGAGAAGACAAGCCACAGACTGGGAGAAAATATTTGCAAAAGACACAACTGATAAGAACTGTTATCTAAGATATACAAAGAATTCAAAACCAATAAGAAAATCAAAAACCTGATTCAAATTGGTTAAAAGACCTGAGCAGAGACCTTGCCAAAGATTATATACAGATGGCAAATAAGCCTATGAAAAGGTGCCCCACATCATACGCCATCAGGGAAATGCAAATGGAAACAACAACGAAATGAGCTCCCACTAACCTTCCGTTAAACCCTGGTCCTGAGAAAGACCCAAGGGGCCTCATCCAAAGCCACATTCCCCCCTTGGCCTAAACCCTTCCAGCCTGGAACTTCAGCCCCTAATTCACCTGGCTACGTCCTCCTTATTGTCCAGGTCTCATTGTAAAGACCACTTTCTAGGGAGACCTACCCTGAGTAATCCCCTTCCCAATGTGCATATGTTATTTTATATGTTCATTATTCTGGTAAGACAGAATCTTTGCCTTCTAGGCAGATTACTCAGAAAGAAAGAAAACCTCTTTATAACCTCTTATTAATAATAGACCAATAATCTAGGAAAATTTTGTCATCCTTACAGAGAGAACATCAAATTCTGGTTTTGTATCAGTATAATATTTGATGCTAAAGCTCAAAAAAGCTTCTTGTAAGTGAAACCTTAGGCAGCTTTGACAATGACAAACAAAATTCCCTCTGTGAGAAACTTCTACAACTTTCTACGTCCCTTCTGGATTTTCCTGCGCTTTTCTTTTTCTCTTCCTGGAACAACCAGTCATTTTACTCTAGGGTAAAATTCTTTTCCCTTTCTTAAATACATCCTGATTCATGGCGTACAAAGTTGTTCCTTTCCGGCATATTTCTCCAGGCAGAGTCTCACCCACTGTTATGGGCTGAACTGTGTTCTTCTAAAGTCCACACATGGACGTCCTAACCCCCAGCACCTCAGAGTCTGACTGTAGCTGCAGACAGGCCTTTAAAGAGGTGAGTAAGTTAAACGAGGTCATTGGGGGGCCCTGACCCCATATGACTGGTGCCCTTCTAAGAAGAGGCGATGGGCACAGACACACACAAAGGGAAAACCTGCTGAAGACACAGGGAGAGCACGGCCGTCTACAAGTCAAGGAGAGACATCTCAGAAGAAACCAACCCTGCCGACTCTTCACCTTGGACTTCCAGCCTCCAGAGTTGTGAGAAAATAAAATTCTGTTGTTTAAGCCGCTCAGTCTCTGGTACTTTGTTATGGTAGCCCAGCAACCAACACACTGAGAGGAAACTGAGGCAGATGGTTGTGACTGTCTGCCATCCACCAGGGTACTGTGGCAGACCAGCCAAGGACGACGAGGGATGGGTGGTTTTAAGATCAGTGTAAGTTCTCTGCTCGGAGCCCAGTCCCTTACAGACAAGCCCCCGCCAGGGGATTTGCTAACAGGTTTCTGTTCTGGCCAGAAGGAAAACTCTGAGCTCCGCGGATGTCTGCTGCTGTATAATGCATGCTTCCCAGGCCTTCAAGGTGAGAGTTTTGGGAAACTTCTTAGAAGTGACTAACTCTTCTATTTTTAAAAACAAGGTAACATACCGTGAACTTACTTTCACAGAGTTTTTTAGGTAAATGAAGAAGTCGACGTGTTCTCCATTTCACAGTGAGGGTTGGAAGGTCGCCTGTCAGCTCCTCTGCCCCTCCTTCAGCGTGACCCTGGAGAGGACCTGCTTAGCCTCGGCCCCAAATATGCGCTGGAGTCCACCTTCATTAATTATAGCTCATCCTTCATAATTAAAGGACTGCTTCGAGTCACAAGTTGCTTCTTTTCCATTTGTAATTTAGTTGTGTAACACTAAGAAAAATGTTTTCCCCAAAAACTATGACCTGTCCACAAAGCCAGCTATCCACAGGACTGAAGGTATTGCGTGGGGGGCGCAGGGGTGGGCTCATCCCAGGCGACCTGCAGAGTGCCCAGTGCCCGCTGAAATCTGAGCAGTATTGGCCGTTCCCTCCCTGTAGCCACGCAGGAATGCGGGCCCAGTGTGGCCAGAGCTTCTCTTTTTTTCCCAAAAAGTCTTTATTTTTTAGAAAATGTAAAACCTGATTTTAAATTTTGGCTCATTTTTTCAATTTTTTTTAAAACACAAGGCATCAAATCAAATTGGGTTCACGCATCATCCATTTTCAGATCTCTGTCTTAGAAACTGCTGTACCTGGTGATTACATCCTCAGGTGAATGAAAAATTCTGACCTATGATGAACATACTGTACATTTTTCATGAAATGAGGTGGCGGGAAACAGAAATTGATGCTGTTGAAATCAATCTCTTGTTTCTCAATTTGCGTTTTCTGTATGTGTAAATTATTGCAAGCACATTAAGTAAAGGAGTCTTTTATGGGCCACCAGAGGAATTGTGGCACTATTTTTTAATATTCATGCTAATGAAAAATATATTCAAGGTTCTAGCTCAGGATGGCAAATGCCTAACTCCCCGCCTTTCAAGGGAGTTCCCGAATGGCCATTCCTAGGAATCCGGTGTGTTCCTCTTGGGCCTGTCTGTGTTCTTCCCCACATTGGCTTTGACACAGGAGCATGGCTTAGTGGTGTCGTGTTTCCTTGGTGCAGATCTGTGGCCAGTGCCATGTATGGTTAGACCAGAGTTTCTCAACTTTGGTGCTTTTGACGTCTTTGGCCAGATAATCTTCCATTGTGGGGGTTGTCCTGTGCATTGTAGGATGTGCAGCAGCATCCCTGGCTCTAATGAGACAGCACTACACACCTGTTACAATGGCCAAATCCAAAACACTCACAGCACCAAGTGCTGGTGAGGATGCGGAGCTGCAGGAACTCTTACCCATTGCTGGTGCGAATGTGAAACGGTACAGGAACTTTGGAGGTTTCCTGCAAAACTAAACATACTCTTACCACATGATCCAGCAATCACGCCCCTTGGTATTCATGCAAATGAGTTGAAAACTTATGTCCACACAAAAACCTGCACACGGATGTTTATGGCAGTTTTAGTCACAATCGCCAACACAAGGAAGCAACCAAGCTGCCCTTCAGTCAGTGAATGCATATATCAACTGTGGTATGTTCAGACAGTGGAATATTCTTCAGCACTTAAAAAAAGCTATCAAGTCATGGGGAGGGAATTTAAATGTATATTTCTAAGTGAAAGAAACTAATCTAAAGACTGCCTACTGTATGATTCCAACTATTTGACATCAGGAAAAGGTAAAACCGTGGAGACTATAAAAAGATTAGTGGTTGCCTGGGAGCAGGGGAGAGTGAGGGATGACCAGGCAGAGCACAGAGGGTTTTTAGGGTGATGAAATTGTTCTGTACGATACTATAATGATGGAAACATGCTATTATACATGTGTCAAAATGCATAGAATTTACAATATCAAGAGTGAGCCCTAAGGCAAACTAGACTTTGTATGAAAATGATGTGTCCATGTAGGTTCATCCACTGTAACAAAGGTTCTACTCTGGTGAGAGGTGTTGATAGTGGGGGTCGCTGTGGTGGGCAGGGGCAGCCGGCACATGGGAACTGTGTATTTTCTGCTCAGTTTTGCTGTACACCTAAAACGCCTCTAAAAAAATAATGTGTGTTTAAAAGGAAAAACAGTATTGGCAAAACAGAGCTCACTAGCTAGTTTGGTTATCTAATCCTGCAGAACAAACGACCCAAAACTTAACAACAACATGATTTGTTACTTCTCATGATTCTGTGGGTTGGCTAGGGCTCAGCTGGGTGTTTCTTCTTCTGGGAGCTCAGCTGGAGCCGAAATGTCCAAGACACTTGGGGCCTCTCTTCGTATGGCCCCCTCTCTGACAGGGTGGCTAAGAGCAAGCGTTCAAACTACGTGACATGGGTGCTGCAGATCTCTGTGGGCCCACTCTGATCACACAGCATCGCTTCTGCCTAATTCTATTGGTCAGAATTACAGGTCAAGGCCACTTTAGTAGGGAGGGAAAACAAGTTCCACCTGTCAATAGAAGGAGTAGCAAAGAATTGGTGGCATTTTTAATCCACCACATTATCGTATTATCAGTGATAACTTTTCAATCTAAAACCCCCTACATATACTTTTTTTTCCTCTTCAAAATATAGCTGTAGTCCATGCGGAAAACAGCTTAGCAAATCACAGAAATTTCCCATGCAGCTGTATTCTTTATACATTCGCCTGAAAAAATGGCAGACCCTAAAATTTTTTATCTTAATTGTGAAAAAGGAGAAAGAAAACACCAGTAATTTTAGAGACAAACTAAAATAATTAAATACGTAATTACTTTTGGTAACATTTGCCAATTTTATGATGAGTAAATCCTGCCTTAAAAGGAGTTTTCTGAAAAGAAGTGAAAGCTTATTCCCAGAATCTGAGACGTATTTACTAATTATTGTGAAAATGCTCCAGTGTCTTTAAGGTTTTCTTACCTCTCTCTTCAGAAACTTTTAGCATGTCTTTTTCTCCTATACCATCATTGTACCAAATATATAATTAAAAACATTTTTTTCAGGAGGCTGGCCTGGTGGTCAAGTGGTTGAGTTCACATGCTCTGCTGCAGCAGCCTGGCTTCACAGGTTCGGATCCCAGGTGCAGACCTAGCACTGCTCGTCAAGCCATGCTGTGGTGGCATCCCCCATAAATAGAGAAAGACTGGCTCAGGACCAATCTTCCTCACAAAAAAAGAAACAAAACATTTTTTTAATGGGAAAGAAGTCTGAATTCTTCTGTTGTATAATTCTGACTTTTCTGCTCCATATTATCCTTCCTAATGAAACATATATTCAAAACAAGCTCCAAAAATCATAACTTTCCAAATTAGAACAATGTATTATCAAATACTCTGTGACTGAGGAAAGAGGTGGAATGTGGTGGTCATGCCTCGCAAAGAACCAGATCCAAGTGCACGAAGCAGGGAGCAACCCAGATTTTCTAGAGAGGGTGGAATTCTCCTGCGCCCAGCACAACGCCTGAAGTGAATGTCATTTTCCCGTTTGCGTTTCTAATGCCAAATATCAGTGAAGGAAAAAACAAAGTGGTAATGTGCCACCTTGTGGATGCACGAGGAATGGAATTATTGTAGGGGGAGTTTTTTTGTTTTTTTTGTTGGTGAGAATTTAACATTGTATTTTTATGGGGTTTTTTTCCAATTATGGAAGCAATAATTGTTCTGTGCAAAAAACACAGGAAAAACGTGAAGAAGAGTGGATCCTCAAATATAACTGGAGTATATGAAAAACATTAGTAACTATTCCAATCTTGATTTGGAGTGCACCCTATTGAAGCAGCAAATAAATGAATGAATTTTTCTTAAAAAAACCTGATTTTTTAGGTCAGCTCTTGGCCTCTAGGACTGATCTGACATTAGGATCTGATCTTCCAAAAACATTATTAACGTCCCACTTGGATAGAAGGTCATGCTAACATTTTGTTTACATTCCATACAGGAGGAAAACATTTATTAGTACTACTGATAACTCTCTGGTGCCATGTGTGGTGTGTATTCATTACACAATCAACTCAACAAACATTTCACTATGAGTTATTATGGGATGGTTGGATATAGAAGACCTCAAGATCAGTAAATTCCCAGAAAGGGTGATCTTAGGTCCACTGTCAAAGGCAGAATTCAGAGCTGCATGGCACTCTTAGTATTTCATAGATTCTTCATGTTCTTTTTTTAAAATTGAATATATTTGACATATAACATGTACATTTAAGGTGAACAGTAAATTTAAGGTATACAACATGTTGATTTGATACATTTATATATTGTAACATGATTGTAACATATTTAGCACTCTATCACATCCATAATGACCCCTTCTTTTTAGCAGTTGACATGATTAAGTTCTATTCCATGTTCTTTGGGGTTTAACAAACCCCAGGCTCTAGGTCTGTTTCTTTTTCCGCAAAATGATTGCATTAGACCAGATCAGCAATTTTCAAACTGTCTCCTGCAAGAAATTCCAAAAATACTTGATCCAAATTTCATTGTAAATATTTATTTTATGAATTTAGTTTATACAACAGTATTCTAAAATGTACATTTCCTGAATTTGGTATGTCATAAAAAGTGTATACAGTGATATGAACCAAATCTGGACTTATCAGAGACTTTCAACATGTTAACGTGTTCTCATTGAGTAAATTTATACTGTACAAAGTAAATTTTCTAAGTTTAAACTACAAAATACATTTGTGGTAATATCGCTTTTCTTTCTTTCTATTTTATACTGAGGTTTCCTGTGAGATTTTACATGTCTGTTTTCAAGACTGGAATTCTGAAGACCCTGACACCTCACTCAGCTCATTTGTATTGTAGTGTCATTATAATACATTCTCTGCAGCAGACCAGCAGGTGGTCACAGTAAAAACAGCTAATACTGAGGGCTCACTGTGCATAAGACACTGATTTATCTGCTTTCCATGCATTGACTCTTCAATCCTTCTAATGCTTTACGAGGTGGCCGTTGTTACTACTCCCATCTGATAGTCAGGAAACTGGGCACCAAGAGGTGAACTAATGCCCAAAAGAAGTGGGAAAGGCAGGGTCCCCCTTCTACCTCCTCCTCAGCTCTGTCAGCTCACAGCAGCGTCTTCCTGCTCTGGTTTGAATATTGCACATTCCTGCCTCAGAACTGAGACTAATGGAACTGGCCCCAGCTTGACACCTTTTCCTACCTCCTCTCTGTTTAGCTGATTCACACCCATCCTGAGGGTCCAGCTCAAGTCGCCCCCTTTCCAGAAAGCATCGCCCAGTGTACCTAACTCACAGGGCTCCCCAGTCTCTCTGGTCCACTGTAGCATTGGCTCATACCAGGAGGCCTGTTCATGCAAAGGCCCAGGGATGAGTTAGAGGAATCACAAAAGTTCCTGAGAGAAGTGTGGGTGTGATAAGGAGGGCCCTGTGAAGAATGGTTTAGCTTAGACTTACCCCATGACATAGGCGGCATGCAGAGGCTTTTGGTGTGGCTTGATCAGATTGGCATTTGAGAAAGTTCACTGCAGCATGAAAAATTGATTGGGATTAACTGGGGTCAAATCTAAGGCATGGCAGAACCAAAAGGAGGCTGTAAGAACTGGGTGGGTAACATGTTGGATTCAGTTGTGGAGGGGGAAGAGAGAAGGATTGGGAGAGACTTGGTGACTTTAGATATTGAGGGTGTGAACCCTTATGTCAGACTTACAGGCATAAAAAAAGTTAATCACTCTTGATTGAAATGAGGATAAGTCCTAAATTTCTATCTTCAACTCTGACTTCACTCCAGCTCCATCCTCATAAATCCAGTTGCCGCCTCCTCCTCCACATGAGTGTCCAGTAGGCATCTCACTATCGGCAACACAGAAACAGCCCTGGATTCCATAATTGGTCCTCTCCCAGTCTCCTCCTCAAATCGCCTGAACTCTAGGACTGAGTTGATGCACTCCACTAACTAGAGAATCTGAAATTCTGTAGTCAGTAACCTCAGTAACACAAAAAGTACTAATAAGCCAGATAGTCCCTGGAAAAGGTAATTTGATTCTTCTAACTGAAGAAAGGAACATAATATGATTGGAATAGGTAGGATGTGCCTCTCCAGCAAATTTCCAAACCACAAATATCCCTTAAGCAGTTACTAGGGACTTTTTTTTCCCAGGGCTGAAATTTCAGAAGGTCACTTTGTCTATCCTTTTGAGGTCTACCCTAGGGTGGAACAGATCAGGGTGGGGTGGAGCAGAGTGGAGAATGGAAACAAACAGATCTTTTAAAATGGGTTTAGCCAAGCCCAGCCAGTAGGGCTCATAAGGCATTCTCAAAGGGTATAAGGTGTAGGGGAGCAGAATTCGCCACCCCAGAATATGTCCCTTTGGCTTGATTTTTTTTTTTCTTGCTAGATTAGCAGTTTATTATAAAGGATATAACTCAGGAACAGCCAGATGGAAGAGATGTATAGAGCAAGGCACGTGGGAAAGGTCGTGGAGCTTCCACGCTCTCTCTGGGCATGCCATTCTCCCAACATCTCCACACGTTCACCAACCCAAAGGGCTTGATTATTTTTGAGAACAAAAGACTCATGAAGAAACTTTGACCTTCCCCCTAACTACCTAAAAGAACTTACGATAGAAGACCTGTTCCAGGAAGGCGCTCTCACCACAGACGACTGTAGTGTAACATGAGCTAGCTGTGGGGGACAGGGGAGACCTGGCAAGGCCTCTGATCAAAGTCCTCTCTATGTCCCATTGTCTCTGCAAGGCATGACAAATGTTTGTTTACTAAACATTTGCTTTTCCATCTCCTTGTGAACTGCCTTCCTCCACTTTGAGGTCCCAAAACCACTACTCCCAACATCCTCTTTTATCTTTAGCTGAAGGTGGTATTTAAGGTGGTGGCTTTGGCTATTCTGGTGAGTTACTCAGTTTTCCTAGGTTTCTTCCATGTATACAAGTTATTCAACTTTGTTTGATTTTCTCTTGTTGTTCTATCTCATATCAATTTAATTCTTAGACCAGCATCAATGTAAAATAACCAATATCCATTCTAGAGATAAGAGAGATAAGGTAAGTTTTACTTCAGCCAAATTTAGGATTGTAAACCCTAGAAGGCATTTTCCAGGAAGGAAGAAAGCATTCTGGAGAAGCATGGTTCTCAGTACAGTATCCTACCTCTTTAGAACAAAGAACATACAGTAAACACGCCCAGGATACATATTCATCAAAGTTTCAAAGAGCTATTCAGTGGCAAATTAGCAGGTCAACATGACCCTAATGTTGGGGAAAAGGACTATTAGGGGCGTTACCAATAAGGCGTGACAGATAAGGTGTTACAGATACTGGACTAGGAAGGGAATGCCTTCTCGTCTTAAGAGAATGCATTCTTTAACAGTTAGAGCAGAGGTACAGTGTGTGTTTGACAGGCCATAAATCAGGCCTTTTTAGTTCAAGCCAAATCACTTTGAACCAGAAGTTATTCCATATATCTCAATACATGAAAATATCTTGTCACCGGCCAGAAGAACCTAGAAGGGTAGAGGAAAGTTTCTTTCTCCCCTACAAAGGCATTCTCATAGGTGAGCTGGGGGGCAAACTTGGAGTCTGGCGTCCACTGGACCCACCAAGAGGCAGACGCTGGAGAGGGCAGAGACCATCCTCCGCTCCCACGGTGAGTGCAGAGAACAGAATTTCCTTTCCTTAAATGCGCTTCTTCGTGTAACTCAACAAGCGTGTGATGGCTCATGTTCTGAAGAAGCCCTATGGCCCTATTTGCAAGCTTATCCTTAAAGGTCAGTCTGGTTTGGGATTAATTGTTAACATTGAGCTCATTTAACAAGTGTCTCTTGAGGGGAGGGAAGCTGACATTTATTGAGTACCCACTCCATCCCGGGCACCGTGTGATCTCATTTAATCCTCACAATGAAATGCTGGAGTTCTTGAGACTAATCCTGAACCATTTTCTCCCGTTCATTCTACTTGTCTACTCACATTCCTATATCTAGCTTGACTTCTGAGGGCCACATCAGAACTCGCTCAGATTTTCTTTTCCACTTGTCTGCTTAAAGGTCCCAGGAGAATCTCAAACATTTCCAGGCCTCTCCCTGTCCTGCCCAGCCCTCCCCACCAAACTGCTAATCTTACCTTTTCTGAGTAAATACCTTTATCTTATCTCAGTAAATGACAGCCAAATTATCTTTAAAGGCTCCTTATCTTTTCCAAATTGCCACTGCCCATCCATTCTCCTTTACTGAACACCTCCCAGTGGCTTCCCGGAGTCCTTGGAATAGAATGCGATGGTTTAAGGTGACCCCTCCCATACTTTCACTCTGCCTTCCCGGGCTCTAGCCAGGAAGCCCGGCAGGTTCCAGCTTCCTTCCCACGTCAGGGACTTCATTCCCACCGCAGTCAGAGAGACCGTCCATGAGATTAGTCTGTAAATTTTTTGCAATTTAATACTTTAAAATGAGGCTTTTCCTTTGTTCTTAGTCTCTGACACCTGATAAAAGATGTTTTAATTAGGACACCCTGTTTTAAACCTTGATTTGTATTCGTATACACGCTTCCTCCCAAACATACTCACACAGCAGATAACAGTGCAAACGTTGTTCTGCAATTTGCTTTTTTTTCCTATGTACCTCATCCTTTCTAACTTCTGCTTACCCTCTCATGGTACGAATGCACCATAATTCACCATTTCACCTACAAGCTGTTCAAATGTTTTTCTTTTATTAGTGCTACAGTGAATATCTTTGTACACAGGTCCCTGAGAATTTGTGTGTTTCGGTAAGAAAGATTCGTCCAGGTGTAATGTTGGATCATATGAAACGTGCCTTTTTAAATGTCATTCTCTCTGGCTGCCCTGAACTGAAGTCTAGAACTGAAAGAGGGATTAGAGGGCATGTGGTCCATCGTGCTTTGTAACAGGAGAGAAAATCTTGGTACAAAAATGCCTAGCTGGCAACTGAAGATCGAAACAGGTCTAGGATGGGGAGGAGACTAGAGATGCTGGTTTGGAAGGTCCCTCCGAGGCGATGCTGGGGCTGTGGCTGTGAGTTTCTGAGAAAGACAATATCCAGGGGTGGGAGCAGGAGGAGCACTTGGAATGCAGAGAACTAGGATGGAGCGTGTTCAGGAAAGAGCAGTGCCAGCAGCTGAGCGAGGTGTCGGGGCAAGGACGGAGCATGAGACCTAAGGAAAGACACTTGGGTTTGGCAAGGAGGGTTTTTGGTAGAGTCGTCTGCTCTGAATTCTCAACCAGCACGTGTTCGAAATTTTCAGCACAGAAACAAATACCATTTATTGGCTGTTTACTCCTAAGGTCCTCTAAGCCAACCCTAAGACAGAGGTTAAGGACCCTGGGCACACAGCTGGGAGGAGCTGAAGCTTGTTTTCTGAACTGCAGCACCCCCTGTCTCCCTCCACACATGAAGCCACATGTCTCCCCTGAACTAGTTAGAAGATCTGAACTCAAAGTACGGGGTCGACTGGTCTTCCCCACGCCCTGGGAAGGGCTTCTGGGGTACCCAGGGCCTCAGATCTTTTCCAGATTGCACTCAGGCCCCGCCCATCAGGCCCACCCACACAGGCCATGGCCACAGCCTCCGGGGCATGTGTCTTTCTGATGACGATACTTGTGTTTGAGTGAGTGGGTCAAGAGAACAGCAGTCTGTCTGCGGGGTTAAAGTCTGGACTGCGGTGTCTGCTCAGGCTCGACATTTGACTTCACCACATATTAGCCGGGTAACATGGACCCAGTGACTTGACATCTCTGAGCCTCAGTCTCCTTGTCTGAAAAGAGGGGGAAAGGATAGAACCTGTCCCAGATTTGTTGTGAGGATCGAATGAGGTAGTTTATATGATGAGCTTAGAATGGAAAATGCTCTTCAAGCACCCGGAGGGCAGGGACGAGCCAAGAGGCCGTGGGGCACAGGCGCAGGGCACAGGCCTGTGCCCTGTCTGTCTGGGTTTGAACCGGCTCTCACACAAAACTAGTGAGCTGATTCCTCTGTACTTGAGCGGCCTCATCTGTGAGGTGGGATGCTGACCAGCACCGCAGACTGCTGTGAGCATCGGTGGCGTTTAGAGCAGAGCCTGGCACACAGTCAGCACCACGCGAGCGTCTGCTCTTATCCACCATCCTCTCTCCGCCCGTCAGGATTGTGTCTGGTGCCAGGTGGGTGCCCTGTTTGCTCAAACGCATGATGAGTTATCTTTAAGAATTACTGGAAAATGTCTTCTTTGCAGTTCACTATTTTGCATATTCATTCAAGAAACTTACTGAATTCTTAACAGCAGCAACAGCTAGTACCACCTCCCACTGACGAGGACTTCTGGAGTTCTCTGCCTAGTGCTAGGGTGTGAGGAGGAAATTTTGAAAAGACAGTCTTCGCCTTCAAGGATTTCATGGACCAGCAGAGGAAATAAGGAAGGAGGAGGATGACAGCAAAGTGCATTTAGCCCTGGGCGCCACACCACTTCACTGTCTCGTTCAATCCTCACAGCCGTGAGTGAGTCCCGACACAAACAGAGGAATAGATGATACAAACAAAAGTAAACAGGGCAATCCCCACACGAGACTTAAAATTCCCCATACAGCCCCTTCACTCCCTTTGGGAGTGGAAAGCTTTGGATGCCCAGACCCCTGTGTCTAGGTGTTCTTTTTGTTCCAATTATTAACCTCGCTTTGGTTCTCTATACATAGAGCAAATGTACTGCCTGTGAGGGTCATTTAAGGATGGAGAGCTTCCCTCTAGTGTAAAATGGAAAGGCAGTATAAGGGACTGTGAAACTTGGAGGTGTGTACCGAGGTGGGTGTCCTAGGAGGTAAGTGGATGCCAGGAGTCTGGCCTATGTCACCCAGGGAAGCCAGAAAGACATCACAGAGGAGGCAGCCCTTGGGAGGAGACACTCCAAGGGTGAGGGAGGCTTTGCCTGATGGATTGCATGTGGAGAATGAAGGGGAGGCAAGGGCGTGAGGATGATATTCCACACAGAAAAATCACATGTGCAGTGCAGCGTGGGAAAGCCTAGTGTGACCTGGAGAATGAATGAAAGATAATGGGATCTGGTGGGAAAGGACCAAGGTCTTACCTACCTGGTTTAGGTGTGTTTTTTTTTTTTCTGTGAGCAATGGGGAGCCATTGAAGAATATTGAGCAGGGGAGTGACATGATTAAATGTCCATGTGTGAAATACTTTTTGGGCAGTTACATGATGACGAACTAGAAGAATAAGAACTAGAGGCAAGAAGTTGGCAAGGAAGCTGTGGTTATGGTTTAGGTGGGAAGAGGTGAGTGTCTGAACTGGTCAGACACTGAAGAAATAGAAAGGAAGCCGGGGATGGAGAGGTGAAAACTGGGATTGGTTGGGTGTAAGACGTGAGAGTTAATTACCAAGCTAAGCTCTCCACCAAAGTTCTGACTTGGGAAGCAGGGTGGATGGTGATACCACGATGCCACATAGAGATGAAAGAAAACAGGAATGGGAACCTGTCTGGGGAGTTTCGGTTTTAGTCACACTGAGTTGGAGGTGCCCGTGGGGCAGCCAGGTGGAGCTGTCCAGTGGGCACTTTCCAGATGTGGGTGTGGAGCACCTGCCTTCCACAAACTTGGATTTTATTTCTGTCTTTTCCTCATTCCCTCCTCCCTCTCTCCACTGTGCTTATGGGGTCATGGATTCTTAAGAATGGTGATGAAAGCTCAAGACCCTTTCTTCGGAAAACGCATGTGGACACGTGTATAAGAAAACCTCTGTCCTCCCCCTGGATTTCTCCTTTACTCTCACACGACTACCATATTCACAGCACTTCTGACACCGGATGGGGGGGCTTCCCCACACCAAGCGACTCTGCGACACTAGGTGGGTGTCCTACAATTTAACTCAATTCTGACACTATCTACCTGAAGACAGCACCAGATCCCATAGGATAAGGGCTCAGTCTCACAAGACTGTCCCCCTCCCACTTCAGATGCCAACCACAAGTCCAGGTGGTCACCTGTGCTTCTGACTGATCAGGTATAAATCAGAGGTCCCCATAACCCCCTCCTCAGGTTCAGTTAGTTTGCTAGAAGGCTCACAGAGCTCAGGAAAACAGTTTGCTTACTGTTCACCAGTTTCTTATAGGAGTATATGATAAAGAATGCAGGCGAATATCCAGATGGAAGAGATGTTTAGGGCAAGGTATGTGGAAAGAGATGCGGAGTCTCCACGCTGTCCCCAGGCACACCACTCTCCCAACATCTCCAAGTATTCACCAACCCAAAAGCTCTCTGAACCCTGTACTGTTGGGATTTTTGCGGAGGCGTCCTCATGTAGGCATGATCAATCCTTGACTCCATTTCCAGCCTTTCTCCCCTCCCTGGAGAATGGGGAGGTGGTGCTGAAAATTCCAGGCTGCTAACCATGACTTGGTCTTTCTGGTGACCAACCCCCATCCAGGAGCCATCCAGGAGCCCACCAGAGTTGCCTCATTGGAACAAAAGATGCTCCTGGTGCTCTTATCACTAGGAAATTAGGGCTTCAGGAGCTCTGCGCCAGGAGCAAGGAGTAAGACCAAATATGTATTTCCTATTATAAGTCACAATATCACAACATGCACATGAAATGTTTGCTTAATTTCAGGAGATACTATTCAGGGACCTTAACTGAGAAACTAAGTCTCACAGGCTGGTAGAGTAAGAGGAAGCCCTGGGGACATTGACACTCCCAGGGTGAGTGGAAAAAAGAGGAGCCACAAAGGCCACTCAGAGGGAGTGGCCGAGGGAGAAGGAGCACCAGGAAGGGGTGGCTTGAATCCAAGGAGGGCCAGGATTCAGTTTCAGAATAAGGACTGCCCAGGGTTTATAGATTTGCAATAGAAGGAGTGCTGGCAACCTCAGTGGGTGAAGGTTCTGTAGGGTGATCAGGCATGAATTGCTAGGAAGTGACCTGCAGATGACGAAGTAGACTTAGGGGGTGTAGCCTCTTCTCTCAGTCAGGGTCTAGTTAGATCTGGGGTCATTCTTCACAGACCAGCATTGAGCGCCCTGCACGCTGTAACTGCTTCTACCACTGACAATTAGCCAGTAACTGATATTTATTTAGACAAAGTCTCTTTAGAAATGAAAGTCAGGTTTGAAATTAGAATACTTCGAAGAAAGAATGAGGTCTGAGAGCACAGTGAGTGGAGAAGAAAACAAAAGGTACAGAAGATCCAATTTACCAAGAATGATAACTTAGTCTCTGCGGATTCATGAATTTTTTTCCTTTAAAGACTAAAATCTGATTTATTCTCCTATTTCACATATGAAATCAGAAATTAATAAACTTGTGGTGGGAAAAGTCATTTCCCTTAGAGGTAATGCACAAATCAGATATTATTCCCTCTTGGCAAAGGTGGCAGAAATGCATTTGTTTTATAAACTGAGCTAAAGGAGATAAAAAACTATTACTCAACTTTAAGATATGCACGCATTTAAATAATCCCCCTCTACAGTGAGACTAATTCAGTGTACATGTGGGTAGCAAAGGTTATAACTGAAAGATGGATGATTGGGCAGCAAGGAAATGATTAAAAAAAAGAAAAGAAAAGGTTTTATTGTACAGAAGGGTGTGAAAATAGCCTAGTGTCTTGCTTCTTGGAATTCATGCTCCCTGTACATAAATTACTATTCTTCCTAGAACTACAAGGAAAGGCCCTTTTGTTTCTGGAACGCCACTGAGCAGACTCAAGCTGATGCTTTGGGCGTCCAGGCTGCAGGGCTTCCCTCCACTTCTCAGTCATGGTCTCAGACGCACGGTGACCTCCATGCACCAGGCCCACTTCAAGGCCTGATCAAGACTGTGAGATCTCTATGCAGTCACAAAGTCCTATGAATCTTTTTTTTGTTGATTAATATGCAATTGCTTATAATTACGTTCTTGCTTATAAGAGCAATAACAGCTAACCTTCCATAGCTCGTTCTGTGTGCCAAGCATTAGTCTGCATGCTTTCCATGTGAACTCACTCAATCTCTATAGCACGAAAAAAGAGGGGTTGGCTGAGTCATTGCCCAGCGTCACACAGCTAATCAGTGACGACGGAGCTAGAACTGAGCCCAGGTAATCTGTTCTCAACCGCTATCACCTTGTTCTAATCCATATACTCACTGCACAGAACGCCCAAGAGTGAAACAATAAACAACCACGTTCCCACCAGCCCGAACTGACAGTTAACATTCCAATCCAATTTGCATTATGACATTTCTTTAACAGATCCAAGTAGTACATGCAGATAAACAACTCTGTCGTCAAGGACCCTGGGCCACCAACGCAGCCTTCCTTCTCTTGCTTTAAAGAGGCAAGCACCGTCACGAATTTAGTTCATATTCTTCCAATCTGATTTGTAGTGATGCCACAGGCACTTACACATAAAACGTTCCCCTTTATTGTTACCTGATTGTTAACCGTCTCCTGTTTAAGGGACACTAGACTGCTACTCCTTCCTCCCCTAAAAAATCCTGCACTTGTTTACTGTGCTTGAAATACCACTCCATGAACCAAGGATTGAAATAAAGCCTACACTGAGATCCAGGGATGGATGGGGTTCCGTCTGGAGAAGAGGCTGTAATGCTGAGGCCGGGCTGTGTGGAAGAACATCCAGGTGGGACAGCGGAGAAGCAAGGAGTGCATCTACAGATGTCTAAAGAGCTGGAATTCCGTCTCTGCCCCCAGGGCTGCCTTAACCATAGACTACCCCATCTCAGGTGACCGCATCCATACAGGAGCTCAAGGCAAAATCATTGACCTGGTCTTCGGTTCTGTTTCTTGCATTCCAAGTAGATCAGTAGATTGAGTAGATTCCAAGAGATCTTTCTTTGTTTTGTTCACTGATGACTTCCAAATGCCTGGCTCATGATCGGCTCTTAGTAAATATTTGTTTGGGAGCTGGAGATGCCCAAGCCTTCAGGGCAGACAGCCTGGGTTGGGTCGTCTGGCTCCAGCAGGTTCTGCCTGTGTGCCCAGGGCAAGGTGTTTAACTTCTGAGGCTCGTGGGCTGTTTTGGTCCTGGACAGGGTAGGCACTCCATCATAATTCACTGGGTGTGTCAACTCTGTACCAGGCACTTCTGCCCATCTCTTGCCAAGGCTGTGCTAAGCATAGTCTCCTCCCCCTGCTTCCTTCCCCACCCCACTCTGGAGCACCTGAGGTTCTCTGCCTTAATAGGCTCCTTTGTGTTAAGCCATGCCCATTTAGAGGGAACAAAGAGAGGCAGGGCTGGCAATCAGAATTTTCTGCTTACTTCCTGTGACCAACGCAGCAAAGGGAGTGTTGTGGGGAAAACCCAACCTGCTGTGTAGAGCGACATATATTACCCAGACTTACATCAGGCCTCTCACCCACACTCCAAAACGGCTTTGGAGTTTCCCCAGCTCGGTCTTGTTGGAGACAAGCAAATATACCCATCTTACAGGCTGCAGACCTAAGCCCCATGTTTAATAAGACCAATCAATATCCAAGCTGATAACTCAGTGAGGATTTTTGAACAATTAAACCAATGTTTGCCAAACCCTGACTATGAGTCAGGCGCTGTTGTAGGTGTTGGGGATGCAAAAAGGAACAAAACCAAGATCTCTGCCTTCCTGGAGCTTCCCGCCCAGCAGGGGAAGCCGGCCATCCATGCGGCCAATAAGTGCGTTGCACTGCTTCACAAGGGGTTCTGTGCCAAGGAATTTTTATTCTGGAATAAGAATTATGATCATAAAAAAATTAAAAGATTTAGCAAGCAAATATTTGTTCACTAAATCCCGGAAGGAGTAGAATCAGGGCAGCCATGAGTTTATTTTGGAAAACTTAAGAAAAATAAGGTCAGTGTGCTGCACACTGAGTGGGGGAACCATCACACTTTATTTTATACACATTGTGACCCAGAGTTTTAGAACACGGTCATGCTGAATAAGCCCTCCTATCTGGTCTGTAGCCCCTTTCTTCCCCATATGCCACACATCTGAGGTGAGCTCCCCGCTGCGCACCTCTCTTCCAGGCTCATGCTGATGAAACTGAGGGTCAGAGCCCTTGGCTGATGCGGTCAGGTCCTGCCGGTGGATTAACGATGGGAGAGTCTGAGCCTGGGTTCTGACACCTTAATGGGTTCTCAAATCATCCCCTGCTGGAAGTCTAGAATCTCATGGGCTGGACTGGGGTGGGGGCATGAAGGGACATATATAGATATGTCTATATATAGTATTCATTTATTCAGGAAATAATTATTTACGATAATAATAATAGTTAATTTATTGAGTATTGTAAGTGCCAGCCCTGGTCCAACAATTTCACACATGTTCTTATTAGATCCTCACAAAACCATAAGAAGTCTAAGAAACTGAGGCTCTGAGAGTTTACTGCTTAAGATCCCAACCTAGAAGCCCGGGGCTTAGGGTTAGAACCAGGTAGTCTAGCTGCAGACCAAAATGCACAGATACAAAGCCAGAAGTGAGAGTATGTCCCGCACATCATCCCACGCGAGAAGCTCGTGACACCTGGTGGAGCCCCTGAAAGCAAATTCTCTGTTGGGATTGGGATTGTTCTGCTGTTTCACTGCTCCCTGGGCCAGTAGGACGTCTGTGTGCCGGAACTTGGGCTCCACCCAACGTCCAGCATCCCACCAACCGTCCACTCAGTAATTCAACACCAACTGATCGTGCTTGCTCAAGGGGTCTCCAGATCATGCTTTTTGAAATCTATCGTTCTTTTTATATTTGCTGCTGGCATTGTTACACAGAGTAAAGCTCCTCATCAGCTGGGGCTATTTGGTTACTTTGAAATGTAATTTCAATATAAATGCTCACTTTTCCCTTAACTATTTTCACAGTAAGAATTAAGCCTGCTTAAATGTCAATAAATACGAGGGTTTTTTCCAGAGTTTTCTTTCTTAGGCATCATTAAGGACTCATGAGTTTTCATAGATTTGATGTTTTCAATCCACTATAAACATGGATTGGTCTCTCTCTCTCTTTTTTTTGGTGAGGAAGATTAGCCCTAACATCTATGCCAATCTTTCTCCATTCTGTATGTGGGACACTGCCACAGCGTAGCTTGACGGTGTGTAGGTCCATGCCCTGGATCTGCACCCACGAACCCCAGGCCGCCAAAGCAGAGTGAGCACATGAACCCAACCACCATGCCACCAGGCTAGCCCCTAAACATTGTTTTCTCTGATGTTAAAATTGCTTCTACTTTTGGGGCCAGCCTGGTGACGTAGCAGTTAAGTGCACACGTTCTGCTTCGGCGGCCTGGGGTTCGCTGGTTCGGATCCTGCATGCGGACATATGCACCACTTGTCAAGCCATGCTGTGGCAGGCATCCCCTAAAAAAATGGGCATCCCACATAAAATGGAGGAAATGAGCTTGGATGTTCACATAAAATAGAAGAAATGAGCACAGATGTTAGCTCAGGTCCAGTCTTCCTCAGCAAAAAGAGGAGGATTGGCAGCAGATGTTAGCTCAGGGCTAATATTCTTCAAAAAAAAAAAAATTTGCCTCAACTTTGATTACTTTTGAAGCCCTTTTCAGATCACTCCTGTAGATGCAACCTCAGTGAGGTGTGAAAACGTCCTTGTTTCTAGCACAAGGATTCCTAGGTGCAAGTGTCAGGTTTCTTTTAGGCGGATGGTCTTCAAAAGCCGAGACCTGTGCCTCCAGAGCTCCTGTATAGCTCCTCTCCAAGCTGCCTCCTGGCCAGGCCCCTTCCTGGACACAAGGATTCTATGGTGCACAAAACAGTGTCCTCAACTAGACGTGGGCTGGCAGAAGGACTCGGTGGTCTGGGACAACCCTGCTGAGGAGCTGAGACCCGAGCAGTGAGAAAGAACCAGTCCAGGGATCAGTTCAAGTTCAAGTACAAATGCTCCAAGGCCAGAGCAGAGTCTGGAGGGCCTGGAAGGTTTGTGAGCAAGGAAGAGAGGGGGACAAGATGAGGTGACAGCAGGCATTCTGCCCTGTTCCTCCACTAACAGAGAACAATGGCAAACAATATCTCAATATTGCAATCCTCATAAGAGGAAGCTGAGAATAGGATTTCTTTCTTATTTTTAGCAATTAAAATTTAGTTTAAGTGAATGAATGGAAGTTACCTGGAAGGATTAGTTTTGATAAGTTTTGAATCCTGCTAATGAATGCTAACATAGCAAATGATAAGTAACAAACTAATGTCAACAGAAAAACTCAATAACAGGGGCTGGCCCCGTGGCCGAGTGGTTAAGTTCGCGCGCTCCGCTGCACGCGGCCCAGTGTTTCGTTGGTTCGAATCCTGGGCGCGGACATGGCACTGCTCATCAGACCACGCTGAGGCAGCGTCCCACATGCCACAACTAGAAGGACCCACAACGAAGAATACACAACTATGTACCGGGGGGCTTTGGGGAGAAAAAGGAAAAAATAAAATCTTTAAAAAAAAAAAAGAAAAACTCAATAACAGGTTTTCTTGCTTAATTTTGCCTAGTTTTGTGTATGCATGATTATGATTGTTACATCGTATATGTAGGACATATTCCTTTTCTGCTCATAAATAGCTTCTAGAACAGGAGATTAAGCAAAATTAAATATCCAAATTTACCAGTCAAATAATGCTACAACTTCCAGATGTTCCAGCACCTGGTTTAAGAGCCCTGACACTATCTCATCTTTCCACCGATGTATGAAACAACTGGGTACAGACGGGTGGGGCTGAAAATGGAAGTGAGTTCAAGATGTGATTTACACATTTACTTTTAGAGTTAAACAGATAATTTTAAGGACAACTTAAAACATTTGGGGTTCATCCCTAAATTCCTTAAATTTATTGTCACTGATCATTACCTGGCATCTCTATAATTTTGAGCCATATGCTTGACCTAGTATTGACAGATCTTACCATTTTATGGGCATGTTATGTAAGAAGAAAGCCCTAAATCAAAAATTTTATCCCACATCAATAGCAGCATTTTTGTTGTTGTTGTTGTTATATAAATCCTTCCCAACTCTGAACTGAGATAATAAAATTCGCATGGAATCTGTGTTAAAACCACATGGGGGGAAATATGTTGGATAATATATGGTATCAGAGACTTCAAAAATGTAAATTAGGGCTTCTGAGGTGTGAGTAGCCCAGTCAACTGCCACAGCCCTAGGGGTCAAAGCGGGTTAGGAGACCTTCTACTGGGAATCTCCTGAGTGTTGCTTGGATGTAAAACCCATTTCACAAGAGAAGATCCAAATGAAAAAGCCCTCATTAGCCAATGTGGGAAACCAGTACTCAACATCAGCTACAGGCTGGCTTATGAGTAGGGTGGCCCAGATGAAATCTTTCTATGCCTCAACTTTAAGTGCCCACCATGCATGCAAGTGCAAGATCCTTGCCAACCTGTACATCACGGTCCTGCTGACTCACAGTGGACCTCTTGAGGCCTGCATGGCCCACTTGCACTGCAAATGGATCCCCATGGAAGACAGCCACGCAACTGACATTAGCTCCCACTTTCAATAAGCAATAGACTTCAATGACTGTGTCAGGGGAAAGGGAGGCAGGTCCTGGTCCTCTGTGAGACTGGGATCCCCCGCTGACCCTCCACCTGCATGGCTTACATCACGAAGACCAAGCAGTTGGCCTGAAGGAGGCCTTGGACTGCATTGAGCAGAGGGGTGTGATCTCACCCAACTTTGACTTCACGGGCCAGCTCCTGCAGTGTGAATCTGACATGCTCCATGCCCACCCCCGGGCTCCCTTCTGCCAAGGGATGCAGCCGGCTCTTCATTTACAGCGTACTTGCGGCCACTTGGCCCTGACGTGCAGGGTCTTACTGCACATGCCCTGCCTCCCTGCTGGCACCAGTGCCCACGCACTCCACAGTCTCAGAGCTCAGCAGGAGCCCCAAGACCATGGCCACATCCTGCTAAAACCAGGATAGGGAAACCAGCCCAGCCCCCTGGGATGTTTTTTAAGACTCTGGACATTTCCTAGTTGTGCAAGACTTCACTCTGTCCCTCAGCCCCAGAGGGATAGGGAGTGGTCACCAGGCTTGCAGGCAAACTTCAGACTGACCTCAGGGACACGTTCACTTGACCGAAAGAAGGTGAAGCCATTATGAGAGCACAGCGTGTGTAACTCCTGTACTTCCAGACCCCCTGCTCTCTCAGGAATACCCAGTCCTTGCACTTCAAAGTTCGCCTTTTCATTTCAAGTGTAAGGCAATAAAAACCTGCAGCAACCAGGGAGAAAGCAGTTGTTCGGCCAGGCGAAAAGGCAGCTACGAAGCCAACTCATTTTGAAGCAAGCACAATTTCTACCTTATTTTCTTAACCTTGGCAGCCTCAGTTTCTGTCGCTGTTGCTTGAGGGCATAAGCTAATCACCATCCTGTCAGGAAAGTAATGCTACAGGGTTTGTGGGGACACAATATACATGCCGATTTGAACCCTCAAATGTTTTTGGGATTCCCTCTTGGGCCCAGTGGAAGCAGTTGGTTGAAGCAGTAAGACATTGACTCTCAGTTTCCTTTTCACCGTGCATTCTTCCCTGACTTTGGACTTGGGCATGATTCTTATTCATAAAGCTTTCTCATTACATGTCTCCTCAAAACGACTCTTGTATCATTTTGAAAGGAGCTTTTTAGGTCATAGACCAAAAATCAGCCCTTTGAGGTGATGGCAGTGGATACCAGGAGAGAAGGACACCTGCTATGTATTCTGGGTCAGTGGCACTGAAAATGCTCATTCCCCCAGCTTATTGTCCTTGTCTGTCTCTTGTGACACTTGTTTTCTTCCCTGTCCCTGTGGGTTGTCCTTCAAGCTATTGACCTCTGGGATTTGCAGATTTCACAATGTGGCGCTACTTCTTTTTTGTCTGTAGGTTATTTCTCCAGAGGAAAAGCCAATAATTTCCTAAAATTCATGTGAATGTGAAGAAAAGCAATATGTTATTGGTGGTTGTTTTTACTGTGTTTTATAGTGCAAAATATAGGATATAGTACAAAATATAGAAAAGTTGCAAGAATAACATAAAAACTCCCATAACTTAATCAGATTCACCATTAACATATTGCTTCACTTGCTTTATCTATCATACTCATACATTTACAGGTTGCTTTTTCATTGAACCATTTGGGAATAAATTGTAGACATTGTACCTGTTTATTCCTAAATACTCCAATGTCTATTACTTGAGGACGTTTTCTTACATAACCACAGTATGATTATCAAATGAGGAAATTTAACATGAGTACATTACTGTGAGCAAAATTCAAATTTGATCAATTGTCCCTATATTGTCCTTTATAATAAACATTTCCCTTGGTCCAGGACCCACCCCACGATGACGTGTTGCATTTATTCATCATGTAATCTTTGGTATCTTGTAATCTGGAATAGTCTCTCTGCTTTCATTGTCTTTCATGACCTTAACAATTTTGAAGAACACAGGCCAGTTATTTTGTAAAATGTCCCTCAGTTGGTTCTAATGTCTTTATGATTAGATTCAGGTTACGCATTTCGGGCAGGAATACTGTGAAGAGATCTTGTGTCCTCCTCAGTGCATCACATCAGGAGGCACATGCTGTCACTTTGTCCCATTCTTGGTGACCATTTGGTTAAGATGATGTCTTCCAGGTTTCCTCATTACAAAGTTTCTGTTATTCTTTTTCTTTGATTAACATGAAATTTGGGGGAAGACACTGAGAGGCTATGTAAGCGTCCTTCTCCTCATCAAATTTTTCCAGCTGCTAGTTTTAGCATGCATTCATGATTCTTGCCATCATGGTCACAGAATAGTGAAGGAAACATATTTGAGTGTTCCCTTTTCCAGAGATTGCAGTATTTTTTCCAGTGGCTGCCTTCTTTAGCTGATCATCCAAAACCAACCACCATCCCCTCATGAATCGTGTCCTATTTTCTCACCCATGAAAAGAGACAGAGAGTCTTTCCCACACAGAATGACCAGCACTGTGGTGCTTAGGAAGCAATGTCCACATGTTCAAACCTTGGGCTGGGTCCGTGGACCTTTAACTCACACCAGATTAACTCACCTCATCACACCAGACGAATGCAGGTGGCACTAACGCTGACCCCTGTTATGGGTAAGAACTGGGGAAAATTTATATACAGACCCAACCCGATATGAAACTGTTTTTTTGTAGACCTCTCACATGGCAGCCTTTTTCTCTGAACACTGCAAACAGATCATAAAAAATTAAAAGGGAAGATTTTTATCTCTGGAAATCTCATTTTCCCAGACTCTAGAAGGGGCTTCCTGGAAAGCCTTTGTTCGTCCACAAATAGTATGTTGCTGTTACCACAACCCAGGCCAAAGTCAGCGCTTTTTCTTCACTCCCTTCACCAACCTTCTCTGACTAGATACAGCAATAACGTACTTCCAGACACTTACTGAGCCCTAAAAGTCTACTCTGGGTTCTCTTTTTGGGGAGCTGCTGGGATTTCCCCTGGAATCTTGAGTGTACGCATTCTGCCCACACATGCCAGACTCTTTCCAGGCAGCACCTCATTTAACCCTCAAGCAGGATCCTTGTCAGACAGGTGCAACTATTAACCTCATTTTGCAGGAAACAACAGATACTTAGAGGGATAACTGGTAAGTAACTTGCCTAAGGTTCTAGCTAGTTAGTGTTAGTGAGTGGCAAAGCCTGGATTGGAAGCTGGACTGAGTCCAGAGCCTGCACTCTTAACTGCTACCTTATACTCATCCAAGACAAACCCAGGATCTTCTTGGCAGGGCCAGGAGGAGGCTGAGCTAGGCAAGGTGCCTAGGGAGCAAACTTTAAGGAGGTCCTCACTCTCAGGAGCTAACCCTGCACTTGCACGACACTGAGAGCGGGTGCCCCCTTAAAATTTGCGCCTTAGGCTCTTTGCTTACTTCACCATCCTCCCAGCCCCGGTTATGAGGAGGGCTGGCCGGTGTGAACTGGCCTCCCTAACAACTCAGTGAGACTCACACATGTTCCTGGGATACATGGGAATATAGAGATTTCTGTTCGCTCCCTTTGGTCAATGGACAAACTATTCATCCTTGAGCCTACTCTGTTCCAAGCACTCTGCTAGGAACGGGAGAGAGCAGAGACTAGGATGGGGACAGTCCCTGCCCTCCTGCAGCCTGCAGGTTTAAGCATTCCTTTCCAATGGAATCAATATGGCAGGCCAATACTTGGGCCTTCTTAAGAATCACCTCACCTAAGCAGTGGCACATTTTTTGAGGATTTCACAGTACACAGAGGGGTCAAATTCTGCTGTCCTGACAACCACGTTGTGTCATTCATTTTATTCAAAGGGGGCCCTTTTGCATTTACTTTGCCTGTGGTTTGCTTTCCCCATTAACAGAATGAGCGCTTTGGGTACTAACTCAGTTGTGCTTCCCCGGGGCTTTATTTCTTTCTAGAACTTAGCACTTGACAGGACTAAGTTTCAGAGGCGTGGGCTCAAATTATGGCTCTGCCTCTTACTACTTGTGTTCTTGGAAAAGTCACTCTGTCTCCCTGGGCCTCAGGTGCTTCACCTGTGAAATGGGGATATTAATTCCTCATTTTCAGAGTTGTAGTGAAGATGACATGGAAAAAACAAAAGCACCTAGCAGGACATGTCTGTGCTAGTTCTCTGCCCTTCTTTGTTTATTGGTCGACCCTTGTGCCAAAGTCGTCCTTCCCAGGGGTCTGACTAACATGATGCAGACACTCTGAACAATCTTAAATCACAGCTAGGTGTTGTCCAGGCGGCAGACTCTGTGGCCGGTCTTTGACCCCATTCTTAGGTTGGGCTGTATATAAGTCGGCAGGCTGGGTTCAGCTCTCGAGCGGTAGTTTGCTGCAGTAAGTGGTGGAGCCAGGCCTTGAATCCAGGCAGTGTGGTTCCAGCAAGCGCTTAACCATGTACATATGTGTACATGGCTGTACCAGGAGAGTCACAGTATCATGCTCTTTATAGGAAACTCAGCAATGTTTAAACAAGAAAATAACAACCACCCATAAAACCACAACCCAGAAATAACCACTAGTAAATTTGATATTTTCTTCCATTCTTTTGTCCACTATATGCAGTATTCAATCTATTCTGGTTTTTCACCATCTTAAGTATTTTCCACATTTCCACACAGGTCACCCAATTATAATAATTAATAGACACATAACAGTTCATTTGAAACTTACTGGGGAAATTGCTATCTTGAAGAACTCTACAGCTACTAATTTCATAAAGCAAAGAAGCCTTTTATTAAGTGAGCACTTGGTCACCCCTCACTTCTCTGCCACATATTTGCAATTCTAGAAGTTCAATTGTTAAAAGGGATCTGGTTTGCAGACAGGGATGTAGTAAAAAGGCTTTGGAACCCACCAGACCTGAATTTGACTTCTCATTGTCCCTTTGTTAGCCAAATGGGCCTGAGCAAATTGTTGACGTTCCCACGCCTCAGTTTTCCTTGTTCTGAAGATGAACCACGACCACCATATCTAAAGCACGGAGCACATACCTAGCACGGAAGGTGGTCGCTTGGTGGCAGCCGGCCCTGACCTTCCCGGCCACCCCCCACCCCAACTCCTAGGCTCCAACACCACCCACAGGAAATGGACTGTTTCACTCCTGACTGTAGAGAAAGCGTCCTTTTCTGTTTTGTGCGGTACAAGAATTTCTGCCTGAAGTAAGCATGGGCAGGCAACTGGGGACAATGAGAAAGCTCAAGGAGGTGGGTGGACCTGAACTGGAAGGCTCCACCCTGTCCCCACCACTCCCACCCCGCCCAGACCAGGGGATTATTGTCGAAGTTCCGAACTGAAGCAGCGCCCAGCTTCCCCAGCAGCAGGTGGCATTCTGACACCAGCAGAGGCTGTGTTCATTTTCGCAGGTGCAGGACACCTCCAGACCAGACGTCTGAAAAGATTTCAGCGCCCAGACAAATCCACGAGCAGCACAGAGGCCGTGGAGCTGGAGAACACGACAACCCTCGGAGCGCAGGGCTGCAGCAACCCTGGCTACCAGGTGAGCAGGAGTTTCACCTCATGTTTAAGACCAAGCAAGTGGGAATCATGCTCTTTCCTTGCCTCCTTGTCAAGTTCCTTAACTAAAGCAGTGGGGCTGTTGGAACACAATAAGGTTTTAGTGACACTCTTTAAGCCTATTATTTGTTCTTCTTGGGTTGACAAACCTGAAAAGTCTCTTTTAATGGAAGCTGTTTTGATCCCTGACTTGCCCTGTCATTTAGAAACAAGATTGTCTTCCCCTTCTTTTGTTTCGGGCTCACGGGCTCCCCCCGGGATAAGGTATTCACCTGCAGACATTTTCCCTAAGAACCAGTGGGAAAGGATCGGGGGATCCAGACCCTCAGGGACCGTCTCTTAAACCAGGCCCCGGAGCCTTGTCAGATGGTGGCCTGTGTGCCTGCACCTGTGCAGCTGGGTTGTGCAAACCAGTCTCACATCTTCAACCAAAAGTCGCTGAGTGACTAACGCTACTTGGGCGAGGGCTGGTGCCACAGGGCTCCAGAAGGAGTGCTGACACCAGGAAACACTGGCTGTTCCGACTGGGTCTGGGCTGGGATTTTTCAGGGCTGTTCCTGGGTGTGCTTCCTTTCCTGAGCTGACACTCAACATGGGAGCCCGCATGAGCAGATGTCAGCAACGCCTTGGGAGTCAGGTCACTAACCAGATAAAATAAACTTTTAGGCACTAGCAAAGAAAGACAAAAGGAAGGTAAAGGGGCTTTGACACGAGTCCTGAGTCTTCTACCCATGAGTTATTATGACTTCTTTGAACCTCAGTTCAGTTGTCTGCACAATGGTCCCAGTGATGCTCATCCCACAGGTTATTAGCATATAGAAGGAACAATTTTTCTTTTACCCTCTTAGATTCAGTGCGTGGGGTCTTGAATTAAAATGACATATGATATGTTAACAGGAGAAAAACGTACAAATTGTATTAATATTTCTAATTTTACCTGGATGGGACTTCACAGAAAAAAAGCTAAAAGCCCAAAGAAGCAGTAAGACACAGGCCTTATATACCATTAACAAAAGATGATAAATTGTGGAGAAGCGACTAGACAAAGGAAAGGGCGGTTGGGCTTTTAGAGCAAATAAACTGTGGGAAAGTGACTAGGAAATATTTGGGGAAAACTAATGGAAGGTAAGGTTTGTTAGTGAGGTTTGTTTATGCAGTCTGATCTTGGCATCATCTCTGTCTCTGGTGATAAGGGTTTTTCGCCTCTTTCTGGTATGGGAGAAATTTGTGCCCTGTTTTTAGGCAGATAGAGGAAGAACACAGAGCTTTCTGTGTCTTCTTTTTCTCAACTGCCTTCAGCTCAAAATAATTCTTATGCCAAAGTGGCATATTTGGGTGTGGCATGTCCTGATCCCCTTCATAAGGGTTAAATGAGAAAAATGCACGAAGCGGAGGGCCTGTTATGATTCAAGAGAGTGGGAAGGATGGGACGGGATAAAGAATCAGATTGAACAGGGCAGTAAGATGAAGGCATCTGCAGTGGAGAAGGCGCCCTGTCACCAGCGCCTGGCTGCTCAGAGTCAGTGAGGAGGACACGCACCTACCAACCGTGGCCCTGCTTTCTATCCCTCACTCTCTTCTAACAAAGCAGAGCATCTCCAGGCCTCGGGGTGCAGAGCAGGGCACGTCAGAGCCAGCAGAGTCCACACACCAACGCCAAGGAGCGGCGGCCAGGTTATTTCTTCCAATGCTTGCTTTTCAACAAGCATTTCCAGAGACGTGTATTTACTCAGCAGAATCATTAACTGCTCCCCAGATAAGGCCACCTCTGGGAAGAGACTCCAATTCAAGGAGGAATAATACAGTATTCTTGCCCTCCAGGAGCAGGACAGGAAGAAATAAATAAGCAATTGTAATATAATGTGATGTAAAACAAAATGAAAACAAAATGATGCGGGAGGTTGGTACCCAGTACATGGTAAATAATTATGTGGGTGGAGCTGGGCCAGCTGGGGAGCCTGTGACGGTGTCACAGAGGGAGAGAGGCCACCTGTTAGGACTTAGAGGAGGGCCAGGAATTTCCCAGCTGAAGAGGAAGGATGTCAGCAGAGCATTCAAGCAGAGAACTGTCTGCACAGGCCCAGGGGCCTAAAAGAGCATGTGTCCAGGATGGAGAAGACGTGGAGGTGGCACTGGGGAGCAGGGAAAAGGGGTAGACTGGCACCAGATCACATGGCCCCCTGTGTGCTAAGGCATTTGAGAAGGAATCCATCAAAATCTACCCTATCCGAGATTATTATTGAGTACTCTACCAGCTCCACTGAAGGTGGACATAAATGGAAAGAGAATTGGGTGTGGTTGGGACACCTGTTAGGAAGCTGGTCTAATCTGAACTGGGTTAGAGGCGGTGGAAACGGACGCTGGGTGGAAGTACTAACACTGCTGAGAGGCCCCCTCGACGTGGGATCAGCAGGAGTCAGGGTGAGGGAGGAAGAGCTGCTCTGCTTATGAATATTTCTCTTTTCTCCTCAGTAAGGAGGAGAATAATATCCCATCTTGGGGTTGAGAGAATTAAATGAGTTAACATATGTTAAGAAAAAAAAAGCAAGTAATATCTGCTAAAATAAAAGAGCGCTGCCGTAGTTCATTTGGGCTGCTGTAACCAAGCACGACAGACTGGGTGGCTCATATTTGGAAACTGATTTCCCACAGTTCTAGAGGCTGGGACGCCCAAGATCATGGTGCCGGCACATTCGGTGTCTGGTGGGACCCACTTCCTCATAGACAACCATCTTCTCACTGTGACCTGACATCGCAGAAGGGACAAGGAAGCACTGCGGCGGTCTTTTTAATAAGGGTACTAATACCATTGATGAGGGCTCCACCCTGTTGGCCATCACCTCCCAAAGGCCCCACCTCCTAATACCATCACGTGGGCATTAGATTTTCAAATAGGCATTTTGGGGGCACAGGAATATTCAGACCATAGCAAGTTCCTAGTGCATGGTGTGAACATGGTAATGGTAGCTCTTGGTGCTGGGGCAGGTTAAAGAGGGTGATAAGAACATTTCCAGCTTGAGACATCAGCTTGGAAGTGATTCCCCTTATTTATTTATTTATTTATTTATTTAGAGGAAGATTAGCCCTGCGCTAACTGCTGCCAATCCTCCTCTTTTCGCTGAGGAAGACTGGCCCTGAGCTAACATCCATGCCCATCTTCCTCTACTTTATATGTGAGACACCTACCACAGCATGGCATGTCAAGCGGTGCCATGTCCGCACCCGGCATCCGAACCGGCAAACCACGGGCCACTGAAGTGGAACTGCGAACTTAACCACTGTGCCACTGGGCAGCCCCATGATTCCCCTTATTTAGATAGGAAATCCACAAATTGGGCTGGAGCAAGGAAGAGAATGAGTTCATTTTGAGGCCTGTTGGTCGAAACTAAGGTGATTCTGAGCATCTAGATAAAGGTGGAGATGAAACAGGAAGCTTATGCATATCTGCATCTGGAGCCTGGGAGGGACGTCATCCATCTGGGAGCTGTTAGCACAGAGACGGGCCGAGGGTGTGGATGAGACCACGGGGAGGGAAAGCCAGGAAGCACCAGTGTTTAAGGGGCAGGAAGGTGAGAAAAGTCAGAGGATGAAGCAGAGAGACCACAGGGAGAGAAAGAGGAGCAGAACCGGGAGAGGGAAGGGTCCGGAGAACTAACTACAGGGTCAACAGCAAAGCCTCCTCCGTGGAACCGAGGAGCCCACAGAATGAGGCAAGTTCATCTGATTTGTCAACTAGGAGGTGACTGGTGACCCCGGGGTGTGGGGAAGGAGGGGGGTGTTCGTGTTATGAGCAAGAGTTAAGAGACTGGGGAAAATGAGGGCAGAAAGGACTCTCCTCTGGCAGAGAGGAGAAGGGGGAAGAGAGACGGGCTCGGGCAGGCAAGATCAGGAATGTAGGCAGGGGGCTGTTTTATTTTTATTTTAATGTTTTTCTTGTGAAACATAACATACAGAAAACCACATAAAACCAAATATACAACTTATTATAAAGTGCCACCCAGGTCAAGAAACAGGACACTGTCATCCCGTAGCTCGGAGGACGCCCCAACCCTGCACAGTCTGTCCCCACTGCCTCCCTCCCCCAGGGCAGCACCCGCCCCACTTTGTGGTGAATCCCTGCTTGCTTCACACCTTTGCTTCCAGCTGTGAATCCTCAAGCACCACCTTTGCCTGTTTTGAACTTTATCTAAGTAGAAACTTACAAGAAAAATTCTTTGCTTATCGTGAAATATTTATATGGAATTAGGCCAGATGAATCTTTGTGCATCTGGTTCCTTTGCTCAGCTTTGTGTTTCTGAGACTCAGCCCGGCGTTGCATGTCACTACAGTTCCTCCGCTTTCGTTGATACACAGCATTTTCCTTAAATATTACACAATTTATCTATTTCACTGTTAGTGGACATTTGGTTGGTCAAGTTTGCAGCTTTGGGGGAGCTTCTACCAACAACACAGCTGTGAACAGACACTCTTTACGTGTCTCCTGGTGCACATGTAACGAATTCAGTCTACAGTCATACTTAGGAGTGGAATTGCTGGGTCATTGGGAATGCGCATATATTTTCGACTTTAGAAGTAATGACTAAGTGGTTTTACCAATTTACACTCCCATCAGCAGTGTGAGTTCCTGTTACTCCATAGCCTCACCAATATTTATCTGGCTTTTTAATCTCAGTCATTCTTGTAGGTGTAGACTAGTGCATCATTGAGGTTTGATTTTAATTTTAATTTAATTGTTGGCCATTAGATGCTCACTCTATGAAATACCTGTTCATGTCTCCTGCCCATTTTTTCTACTGGATTTTGTCTTTTTCTTGTTGATTTAAAAGAGTTCTTTGTTCGGAATACAACCCTTTCTCAGTTTAATGGTTTACAAATGGCTTCTACCACTCTGAAGCTGTCTTTCACTCTCTAATATCTTGATGAACAAAAGTTAATTATGTTGTGGTCCCATTTCTCAGTTGTTTCTGTTTTACACATGCTGCTTATGAAATCTTTTCCCACACTGCAAGATCATAGAGACACCCTCTCATAGTTTCTGAAAGCTTGTTCTTTCCCTCTACCTTAAGCCCTCCAGCCCCTCATGAAATTGATTTTTATGTAGTTTAAGATAGATTTGAAGGTTTTTCTTTTTCTACATGGACATCCGATTATTTCAGCATCACTTGTTCTAAAAACCATCTTTCCCCACTCGACCAATACCACAATTGTCAAATGTCCATATTTGGGGTAAGTCTTTTTAGAATAGGGCAATTGAAAGATTTTTCCAAACTCAAAGGAGGAGGGGAAAGGATTCAGAGAAGAGGGAGAGATGAAAGTTGACCAAAGGAGAGGTCTGATCAAGCTCAGAATTTCTAAGGGTAAAAATTCAGGCAATTTTGAAAGAACATTTTTACTAAAGGATGTCCCTTAGAATCCCAATTCAAGTTCCCTCCTGCCCGTGAGTTTGCATTGCTCTTGCCACAGGTGGCCCTCAGAGGCACAGAGCCTGTGCTTAATCTGAAGGCAGTTGGGTGGGACCCACTTATGAAAGTCTTGAGATGGGAGTAGACAGGAAATGACTCTACCTCTGCACACACAGAGGAAGGCTGACCCACTGCGTGAATTGCCTAGGAAGCCAGTCAGGTTGGGAGAGTTCGTTGAATGTAGGTCAAAATTTGGGGGGTTATGTAGGTGTAGAACATTGATGCAGACTTCTAACCCAGATACTTTGAAGATAAAAGTTCTGAGGTTGGAAGTAATTATGCAAAGTAAAGAAGAAGAGAATTGTTTCTCCAACACACTAGTCAGGAAGCCAACATGACTCACACTCGGGTTATTGAGTAGGTTTTCACATGGTCAGGACCAGCTTCGCTGGAGCTATCGAGATGCTTTTTCTTACCCACAAGTGAATTAAAACGTAGAAAACACATGACAATAATTTGCTTTTGTGAAAGAGGTTTAAAAAAATACATTTTCTACTCTTTCCCCAAATCTGTATGATGACACTTAGACTTTCTTATTTCTAGGGGGAAACAGCCCAAATGACTGTAACCTGTGTCACTTCCACTACATCTCAGAGGGGAAGGATTTAGGACTTTCTTTTCTTTTTTCTTTTTCTTGTGAGGAAGATTAATCCTGAGCTAACATCTATTGCCAATCTTCCTCTTTTTTTGCTTGAAGAAGATTAGCCCTGGGCCAACAACCGTGCCAATCTTTCTCCAATTCATATGTGGGTCACCCCACAGCTGACAAGTGGTGCAGGTCCACGACCGGGATCTGAACCAGCAAACCCAGGCCGCCAAAGTGGAATACACTGAACTTAACCACTATGCCACGAGGACGGCCTGGGATTTCATTTTTTCCCTCATTCAATCATTCCTGAAATGGTTCCCTTTAAAAAAGAGGAACCACTTACTAATCAGTGGTTAAGGCATTGATAGGAAAACAGGAAATCACTACTAATGTGGATAAACATAGATATTTGCTGAGGGCTAAGGCAGGACTGTCTAATAGAAATATAGCACATCCAAATTAATTTAAAATTTTTCTATAAGTCCACTAAAAATATAAAATGAAACAGGTGTTAGTAATTTTAACAATATATTTTATTTAACATAATATATTGAGGATATCATTACAACACGTAATCGCTATAAAAATTATTAATGAGATATTTTGCATTCTTCATACTGTCTTTAAAATCTAGTGTGTTTTACACTTAGAGTACATGCCAATTTTAATGCTAAATTTTTATCAGACGTATTTGATTTGTATTTGGATTTCTTAAAGTTTATAATTGAAAAAGTCAGTTCATACCCAAGTTTCAAAGTTACTTAAATGTTTTCCAATAAATGAACCTAGTGTCCATTTTTAAATTTAAATTTGTTGAAATTAAATAAAACTAGCATTCAGGGCCTCACTTGCACTGATCACATTCCAGGTACTTAGTAGCCACAGCTGGCTCAAGACTATGGTACTGGATGGATCAGGAAAGATTCACGCTTTTGGTTTTGGAGGACACAACACACAAAATCCGATGATCTGCGTCGTTCAAGGACTTGATCACTCAGTCACAAGGTTAGACGTCAAGTAAGATCCTGAGATTTGTTTCTGTGAGATCAGTAATAATATGACCTCTTTCATTCCTGATTTTAGTAATTTGTCTTTTCTTTCCCTTGGTCTTTTGTCTGGAATTTTCTTTGTTGGGAGGTTTATTGTTACTAATTCAATCTCCTTTGTTATAAGTCTGAGATTTCTATTTCTTCTTGAGTCAGTTTAGGTAATTTGTACATTTCTAGGAAGATACCCATGTCATCTAGGTTATCTAATTTGTTGGCATACAGTTGTTCATAGTATTTTCTTAATGTCTTTATTTTTGTAAGGTTGGTCATAATGGCTCCATTTTCATTCCCAATTTTAGTTGTCTTTTTTCTCTTTTTTTCTTTGTCAGTCCAACTAAAGATTTGTCAATTTTGTTCTTTCCAAGAACCAATTTTTTGTTTCATTGATTTTCTCCACTGTTTTTCTAGTCTCTATTTAATTCATCTCTACTCTAATTTTTATTATTTCCTTTCTTCTTCTAGCTTCAGTTTAGTTTGCTGTTTTTCTAGTTTTTTTACAGTGGAAGGTTAGGTTATGATTTAAGATCTTTCTCCTTTAATAATATAAGCAATTACAGCTATAAATTTGTCTCTAAGTGCTGCTTTAGCTTCATTCCATAAATGTTGGTATTTTATGTTTTTACTTCCATTCTTATCAAATTATTTCTTAATTTCTCTTTTGATTTTTTCCTTAATCTATTGATTATTTAGGAATATGTTTTTTCAATTTTCACATATTTTATAAATTTCCCAAGTTTTCTTCTGTTATTCGTTTCTAGTTTCATTCCATTGTAGTTGAAGAAGATACTTTGTGTGATTTCAATCTTTTAAAATTTATTGATACTTGTTTTGGCCTAATATATGGTCTAGCCTGAGAACGTGCCATGTGCACTTGAGGAGAACGTGTATCACACTGCTGCTGGTGGAGTGTTCTGTATGTGTCTGTTGGGCCTGGTTGGTGCGTAGCCTTGTCCAATTCCTCTGCTGCCTTACTGATCATCTCTGGTTGTTCTATCCTTATTGAAAGTGGCGTACTGAAGTCTCCATTGAATATTGAATTGAGTAGAGTATTGAATTCTGTCAGTTTTTGCTTCATGTATTTTGAAGCTGTTTTTAGGTGAAAATATGTTTATAATATTAGACCTTTTTGATGAATTGACCATTATAAAAGTCACTTTGTCTCTGGTAACAATTTTTGTCTTAAAGTTATTTTGTCTGATATTATAGCCACTCAAACTCTCCTTGATTATTATTTGCATGAGGTATTTTTCCTATTCTTTTCTTTCAATCTATTCAGGACATTCAATCTAAAGTGTGTCTCTTGTAGACAGCATATACAATCATACACCACATAACGACGCTTCAGTCAGTGAGGGACCACATAAACAATAGTGGTCTCATAAGCTTAGTACCATATAACCTAGGTGTATGGTAGGTTATATCATCTAGGTTTGTGTAAGTACATTCTATGATGTTTGCACAAATGATGAAATTGCCCAACACATTTCTCAGAATGTATCCACATCATTAAATTATACACAACTGTAGTTGGATTGTGTTTTTTATCCGTTCTGCTGATCTCTGGCTTTTAATTGAAAGCTTCAATCCATTTTACTTAATGTAATCACTGATAAGGTAGAATTTACATCTGCTATTTTGCAATTTGTTTTTTATATATCTCATGTCTTTTTTCCCTTCAATTCCTCCATTGCTTCCTTCTTTGGTGTTAAATAGATATTGTCTAATATACCAGTTTAATTCTTCTGTTGTTTCCCTTAGTATATATTTTTTAAGATATTTTCTTGGAGGGTGTCCTAGGGATTAAAATTAACATCACAGTTTATAAATATCTAGTTAGGACTAATCCCAACTTAATTTCAGTAATATACAAAAACAGTATAGCTCCATTCCCTCCCCCTCATTTATGCTATTGTCATACAAATTACAAATTACATCTTTGTACATTATAAGCCCATCAACATAGTTTTATAATTATTGCTTTAGGCAATTGTACTTTAAATCAGATCAAAGAAAGAGGTTATAAATAAAAATAGATTGTATTTACCTGTGTAGTTGCATTTACTGGTGTTCTTTATTTCTTAATGTGGATTTCAGTTACTGTATGGTGTTCTTTCATTAGAGCCTAAAGGGCAATTTTAGTATTTCTTGTAGGGAAGATTTGTTAGGAGTGAAGTCTGTTTTTGTGTATCTTGTAATATCTTATAATTTTTAAAGTTTAGTTTTGCTAAATATAAAATTCTTGATTGACAGTCTTTTTTTTTCCATCTATGTCATCTCATTGCCTTCTGGTCTCCATGGTTTCTGATAAGAAATCAGCTAATCTCTTTGAGGATTGCTTGTATGTGAGTTTCCTCTCTTTTGCTGCTTTCGAGATTATCTCTTTGTCTTTGGCTTTCAACAGTTTGATTATGATGTGTTTAGGTATGGATCTCTTTGAGTTTATCCTACTTGGAACTTAGTAAGCTTCTTGATGCTTTTCGTTCATTAACTGGGGAGTTGTCAAACATTATTTCTTTAAATATTCTTCTTCCTCTTTCTTTCTCCTCCTTCTGAGACTGCCACTCTGCATATATTGATGTCACATAGGTCTCTCAGGCTCTGAATCTGTTTGTTTGTATTCTCTTTGTGATAAGACATTATTATTCTCATGCTTTCCTTTGGTTCTTTGTATGTGGTATCCTTTAGCTTTTTGAACATATTTAAGACAGTTGATTCAAAAGTGTGGTCTAATAAACCCAACATCTAGGCTTCCTCATGGACAGTTAGTTTTGACTGCTTTTTTTCAATGTATGGACCATTCTTTTGCATTTCTTTGCATATATGACAATTTTTTGTTGAAAATTGGACATTTTAAATAATGCGGCAACGCTGGAAAACAAGTATCTTCTTTCTTCCCCAAGATTTGCTGCTGCTGCTATTGTTGTCACTGTCTGTTTAGTTACTTAACTGAACTAATTCTATGTAGTCTGTATATTTTGTCATGTGTGGCCACTAAAGTCTCTGCTCAGTTAGCTAAATGATCAGCTAAGGATTACCCATAAATTTTCAAATGCCTGGAACCAATAAGTCTCCGAGTCTTTGCTGAGGGCTCTGTGTGCACGCTGGGGCCTTGCCTTCAGTGTTCAAGCAGGAAGTTTACAGCTCTATGTTCACCTTTAACTCCTGCTTCTGTTGAGTCTCAAGATCAGCCAGAGAGAGAGCTTTGGTCCTTGTCAGATCTTTCCCATCGTGAACACAACCCTGGCACATGCTTGGGCTTCTAGACTCCCAGGAATGTCAAAGCTTTTCAAAGCCCCTATGGTTATCTCATTCCCCAGCTTTTCCTTTAAATTTTTGCCTAGCTTGTTTTCTCCAACTGTTATCACAACCTCAGGCAGCTGCCTATGCTAAACAATTGCCCCCTGGAAAATAGTACTGCATGACATCTGAGTCACATTAAATAAAGACAAGATTTGAGAGTGAGATTTTCTAAGGACCTGAAAGACAGGTCAAATAATGGCAGTTATCTGTGCCTTGGACTTTGAGAGAATGCAAACCTCATTTTGCCCACTCCATAGGTTGTTAGGCTGCTCGTTTTCGTTGGGATTGCAGAGTTGTTGTTTTTCAAGGCTAGCATGAGTCTGAGGAGAGGGGAAAAGGACTAGGGAATTAGGATGCCACAAAGCTTGCTATTCTCAGATTCAATTGTTTTATTGGAAACAAATAACACTCTCAGGATTATTGCAATACTGCTTAATTTCCAGAGTTCTGAAAAAGATATTTTGACAATTTTACCACTGTTCTTGGTGCTTTGATGAAGGAGAGGAGTTTTAGAGGTCTCTATTTCCCCATTCCTGCTCATGTCACCAACAACCTTATATTTAAACAGCAAAGTCATGCATGTCATAAGGGAGTATGTGTATGATCAAGTGATGAATGGTGTTGGCCACATCTCTGGTTTCAGGGAAGTGAAAGTACCCCAGGCTGGAATGCATCAGATGATCAGTCATGATTAGAGCAAGGACTGAGGTTTGAGGCTGTCAGCCACCACCGTTGCCTTTACCAAAACTGGGGGAAGCATTCAGGCATCCAATGGTCACAGGAAAAGGAAAGGAGAAGAGGGAGATTAGATTCTATCTTTTTCTACCATGAGTCTCCCAAGAGAGATGCCCTCCTGATACCAAGAGGCTTCTTCTGAGGCTCTACATGTTGACTGCATGTAGTAAGACTTGGTCTCTTATCCATCTCTGGTCCTTCATGGATTTCTTTATAGATGTCATGTCAGTTATGACTAGAATTCCCTGACCAGCCATGGGAACACCAGTTTCAGTTGACTCACAAGGCTATGTGTTCTGAAAACACATCCCCAACCTTCAGAGTGTAGGCTGCAGAGGTTTTCAGAAAAATACTCTTATCTCAGTTAGGACAGAACCAAGACTTGTTACCATGCTCTAGCCATTTATTTATTTGTTTGTTTTCACTACTGATTATAAAACTTCCACCCCACAGTCCCTCAATTTAGAATGAGGGTGGTGGCACCTGCTGACCCATCTTATCCAGGCAGTGTTGATGTTGATGAGACCTGGCCCTGGATGCTAGCTAAACTGTTATTTGTCAAATTGAAAAACAAAATCAAAGTTGGGAGCATTTGGAATTTTATACAGAAAAGAGAATTGTGAGTATGAACCCTAAATCTCAATCGTGCCACAGAAGTATGGAACTCTGTCTTCAGATCGCACGTATAGGCAGACATAGTGCAGCATGATTTCCACTCAAAGAGAGGATCCCTATTTGGAGGCAGCTAATTCCACTACACACATGGGCTAAGGTGTTCGACTCAGAAGCCACTTATAGCCTTGGTGTGCCTAATCTTTCTTTGTTTTTCCTTTGAAAAAGAGTTTTAAAAAAGATGGTATATAAAGGTTCTGGTCACTAATTCCAGTGTGTGTGTATGTGTCTAGGGGGCTGGTTTTCTCACAAATTCAAGCCATTCTCCAACACCAGCTGGGTATCTTACAGTTCACCAAAATTCGGACACTATCTATCTGCAGATAGTGTCAAATCCCACAGGTTAAGGGCTCCATCCTACAAGACTACCCTCTCCCACCCACCCACCCCCAACTTCAAATACCAGTTGCAAGTCCAGGTTATCATTTGTACTTCTCACTGACTGGCTATAGATTTGATGTTCCAACAACCCCCTCCTTGGGATTGACTGATTTGCTAGAATAGCTCACAGAACTCAGAGAAACATTTACTTATTAGGATACCAGTTTGTTATGAAAAGATAGAACTCAGGAACCACATTACCAGTTTGTTATGAAAAGATAGAACTCAGGAGCAGCCAGATGAAAGAGATGCATAAGGAACGTTGTGGGAAGGGGCACGGAGTTTCCATGATCTCTCCAGGTGGGCCACTCTCCTGAAATCTCCACCTCTCAGCAACCCGGAAGCTCTTCAAACCCCCTCCTTTTGGGGTTTTATGGAGGCTTCATTACATGGGCATGATGGATTAAATCATTGGTCATTGGTGATTCAACTCAATCTTCAGACCCTCTCCCCTCCTAGAAGGTCAGGATGGCACTTAAAGTTTCAACCTCTAATCACATGGTTGTGTCCCCTGGCAACCAGCTCCCATCCTTAGGTTACCTGAGTGCTTTCCCAAAGTCACCTCATTAATGTAACAAAAGACATCTTTATTACACTCATCACTAAGAAAATTCTGATGGTTTTCGGAGCTCCATGCCAGAAAAGGAAAGAAGACCAAATATATATTTACTACAAATTAAGTATCACAGTATGCATGTTTTGTGCCCTTGGGAGGTAAATAGAGAGACAGATTTCTTATGAAAATCCTGTGAGTCACATGGTTAAGGAGCCTCCTGCGGGTGTTCAGGAACAAAGTAGATGATTACCAGGAATGATTAAGTTGGGAAACAGGGAAAAGTAGCTGAAGACTTCTCAATGTTCCTTCCAATCCCCTGGTTCTATAAATTCAAGGCTTTGTTTGCTCCAAGAGTCAAAACTCTTTGACATAAAGCGTGACATTTATTGATTCAATAAAAATTTATTGAGCTCTGGGGCTGGCCCCGTGGCCGAGTGGTTAAGTTCGCGCGCTCCGCTGCAGGCGGCCCAGTGTTTCGTCGGTTCGAATCCTGGGCGCGGACATGGCACTGCTCGTCAGACCACGCTGAGGCAGCGTCCCACATGCCACAACTAGAGGAACCCACAACGAAGAATACACAACTATGTACCGGGGGGCTTTGGGGAGAAAAAGGAAAAAATAAAATCTTTAAAGAAAAAAAAAAATTTATTGAGCTCTGACATGGGGCAAGGCATTATGCTAGGAGCTGGAAACACAGCTACTCTTTGGTTAAGATTAGTTAACAATGGCAAACGAGCACAACACAATTTGTAAAATTGCTGTTCATGACAGAAGGTGATCTCATCTAGACTGAGAATTGGGGAGTATTTTCCAGATGTTCCAAATGAATACTTACAGACTTTCATTTCTTTACTCACTCATTCCCAAATATATATCGAGCACCTATTCTGTGCTAGGTGGAAGGAGTATATTCAGTAGGGCACAAAGGATATAATTTCCCAAGCTACCGTGTCAAGAACTACTTTTTTCCATGTTACACTATGTGAAGTCAAGGCCCTGAATGCAGAGGCATGAGCAGGGAGACAGAAAGGTGGTAAAGAGAGGCAGATGGGAATAGAGGCCAGTTCTGATTTACCTCAAGGCTCTTTGCTAATTTCAAAATCCTGGTCCCAAGAATCCAAAACCAATGATAAGTTTAGGTTTAAAACTAAATTTCTATACTCTGTGGACTCAGGAACATTCTGTAATAAACTAGCCAGCCAGGTTATAAGGAGTTGTAACTAATGTAATGGTATAAACTTCTCCATGAAATGAGATCAGAAAGCAACCCGTTAATGTGAGGCAAGCTCTGTGCACCATGAGAAAGTGTCAGTCATAGTCCAAAAGGGCCAAGACAGACATACATATCTGCTCCCCTTCCAGACCATCCAGTTGCCTTATTCTCCTGAACGGCTCAAATTTGGGAGCACACAACACTCCAATACAGTTGTGCAGTTGTCCACTAATGGGTCCCACTTCCTTGTCAGTGTCCCTCCCCTTCAGTTATACCACTTTACAACTTTGCTAGCTTTTAAAAGATTCTTATTTTTCTAATTAAATTTATTTCATCCTAAATTTCTCATCCACCCAAGTCCATTGGTTCAGAAACATTTGCAAGGAGGAAGCTGGTTACAGAACACTGCTCTAACTTGTGCAGCCAGGGAAGCTTGAAAAAAAATTGCCTAAACAAGGGCCAGACCCACGCAGATTAAGTAAATGGGGGCAAAGGTCTAGTTACACGCTATGTTGGATCCAGGAAGGAAGGGATAGAGAAACAAAGACACACACAAAGCCAACAAAAGACATTTCTAGGAGACAGCAAAGGGTAAGCTTCCTGTTGGCCCAGATGGCAACTTCCTTGTTCCCCTGCAAAGCATGAGATCTTCAGGTCAGAGAAGAGGGAAGAAAGAAGTAGAGGAGGAAGAATTGACAAAGCACAGGTGGGAGTAAGAGATAGTCCACAATGATCCAAGTCCTGACTCTACTCTATGCGGCCTTGACCTTGGCTGGAGATGACAAGGGCTTCTTGTTAGGGAGGAAGTGGGAGAGGGAGGAAAGGGATGAGCTTCTGAAAAGAGCCAGACTCGGGTGGGGAGTGACAATAGACACAGATGATGAGGCCACATACTGGATCATTATGAAGACGGCAAAACAGATTCTTTGGGTGAAAAGTTGAGGTTTCAGAGCCAGACTGCCAGGCCCACCGTTCAGGCAAGTTACCTAATTCTGCACCCTTTTCTCCATCCAAAAGTAGAGACTAATACCCTGCATCATAGGACTGTTGAGAGATTAAACTGAAGCTTCAGCACCTAGCATTTGCTCAAGTGTCAGCAACTGTCAATCAAACCATTTAGTTGGGGGATGCTATGTTGGTGCAGACCAAACCCAAATTTGAAATTTGGGTGTGAAGTCCACCTCTTCTAATAGAAAATACTGGAATCCACTGATGGAAAAATTATGAGAGATGCCAACCTGTAGCTTTGAATTGTTACCATGTCAGCCAAATGTAAAACTCAAGTCCTTTAGGTCCCTGCCAGACTGGGGCCACTTGGCTCCCAACATCTATGTCACTTCACAGGATTTCATGAAGTTATTTTCAAACATTCAGGTTCATTCTGATCCACTTCTTATGTAGTCAAACATTTCTTAAAAAATGTTTATAATTCTGTAAATTTATTCCATGCATTTCTAATTAACTTACATTCATTTAGCACGCTTTGGAAACAAATGCTTGATGGCCAAGGTGATTTTAGAAATCACCAAAAAGCAACTTTTTTCTGAATGTGAGCAAATGCAAATGCCTAAGACATAACGATGTTGCCTCTTTTAGTGTTTCACCATCAACTGCTCTGGCATAAAATAGTTCAGTTCATAGTAAGGCTAATATTTATGGAAATGACCATAACTCTCCAAATAGCACAAGAGTAAGGTAGGTACAACCAACCCAGGCTTCATCTTGCAGGTGATTCAAGACGTGTTTTATGCTTTGGCATAAAACACATCTTTACATGAACAGGGCTGGAGTGTGGCTAAAGCATGGATCAAATGTAGACTTGAGGTCAATGTCACTGAACTTGCAAGAAGGTCCCAAATGATGATACTCACTGTACAAGCCAATGATGGCAAAAGCAAAATGGGATTTTGAATAGCATAGGGGCTATTCAAGATGATACAACATGATGAAGTTGTAAGATGAAGGTATCATTAATGATTTCTAATATCTCTTGACACCTCCTGTGTCTCTCCCTTCTTATTTCCATTTTTCTCCTTCTTATTCCGTCTTACTCCAATAACAGACTTTAAGAAAGAGCTGAAGCCATGTTTCCTGCTCTTAATTTTAGAAGTAAATCATTTAGTGATTTGTCTATACAAATTGCTTCACAGACAGCTGTTATATTCTTCATATCTTTTTGTATGCATAAATATTAGATGGTGTATAATGTTTCTTAACTTAATCTTTGTCTGAAGATCAGAAGCTCTACAGGAAAAAGACTCCCCACTGCTGGCCTGGTGGGCCAATGGTGAAAGCATTATTATGATCAAAAAACAATCTATAGTCATTTTGCAGTCTGAATTTTGACCTCTTCAGACAGACTGAAGATTTGCCCACTAAAAATAAAGCAGAGAAGGAAATGGGACTAAGGAGAATCTTTGATTTTAGTTTTGATTGATAGATTCAGAAGATTATATCCTTGTTTCTTTATGTTTTTCTCAACTATAGGAAGACGTTTTGCTGGTAAGAGTATTTTCAGTGCTCCCAGGACTAAATGGGTTACATCTTTGAAATTTCAGACACAGCCAAGTTCATTCCAGTTATAGCACTTTCACCTTTTTAATAGTCTGTATCATGACTATAATTAAATAACCAATTGTATAATTTATGGCTGACAGGTTTTCTTCTAAACTCCCTGAGAACAAGCAGCATATATGCAATGTCAGCAACCAACACAGTGTCTCTAGCCCACAGTAGGTGCACAATAAATACTTGTTAGAGGAATGAATGAGAATGTCTGGGATGGAGCCCCAAGGAAGTATTCTTAACATTAAGAGTTTAGTGAAAAGGCTGATAAGGGTACAGGAAAGGGAGAAGAAGTCCGGGTGGTGGGAAGAAACTAGACAAGCGTGATATCACAGAAGTCAGGGATCAGAATATATCTTAAGAAGGAAGAGGTCCACTGTGTATGATGAAAACTGGATTTAGAGACCTGGAAACCATAGATGACTTTGGCAAGGGTGATTTCCATGGAGTGGTAGAAGTGGAAGCCATAGTGGAATGGGTTGAAGAGTGAATATGAGGCAAGAAATGCAGCCAGTGTCTTAGTCCATCCAGGCTGCTATAACAAATCACCACAGGCGATTGGCTTATAAATGACAGAAATTTATTACTCACAGTTCTGAAAGCTAGAAGTCCAAGATCAAGGTGCCAGCATGGTCACAGTCTAGTGAGGGCCCTCTTCCCAGTTGATAGCCAGCCCATTCTCGCTGTCTCTTCACATGGTTGAAGGGGCTAGGGATTTTCGTGGGGTCTCTTTTATGAGGGCACTAATTCCATTCATGGGGCTCCACCTTCATGACCTAGTTACCTCCCCAATGCCCCACCTCCTAATACCATCAGCTTGGGGGTTAGAATTTCAGCATAATGAATTTGGGGGGACACAAACATTCAGGCAATAGCAACCAGTAAGTGTAGATAGAAGATTGGTTTTTAATGGGAGGAGAAAGGACGCTTATCTATGAATTCTTGGCTTCAGGGCAATGAAAAATTGATAAAGACGCAAATCTTCAAGAATCAAGCGAAGGAGTGGTTGAGTAAGGTGTGTTGGGGGAAGCACAGGGCATGGTGCCCGGCCCAGAGTCAGGAGTCCAGGTGCTGCCATATTGCTTTCAGGATTAGCTTCTCCATGGGTGTCTTGAGACTTCCGGTCTTCCCTCTCTCAAATATATAGTAGAAGTTCTTCTGGGAGGGTCTTCCTCTATTCAGGCAAATCAGCCTAAGTCAAGGAAAGGCAAGAAACAATAACAGGACATTAGAACCAGAATGAAATAATCACACAATATCAAACTCAAATTATCAACACAAATATCAAAAGCTACCATAAGAGTGAAAGGCAACCGAGCAGGAGAGGGGCAGTGATGTCTTGGAATGTGTGATTCTACATGTACATGACTTTTAGCCCCGGGATCTGGAAACTGCACCTAAAAAGGACATTTTAAAAGATACTTCAGCGCATTTGGAGAAATTGAACTCCACCATTGGTCCTGACTTGGTTGGGGTTGTGATGAGCAGACCGCTTCATTATCAAAGTAGGTTTGTCTCTTTCTAATTAGTAGGTAACCTGGGCGGTGATATTTCCAGGCTATGTGAATATTCAGTTCCCCAACACATTTCACCCAATGGTTTTAGCATCCATTGAGGACCCTTTTCTGAATCAATTGTACTTTGGGAGCTGCAAAATGATGATTTTCATTTCTTTAACATTCCTTACCTCACATTCTTCCTAAAAGAATAGATTTCTCTTTTATTCTTCTTTTTCTCTCTGAGTATCATTATGGACTAACATTCTCTTTTACTCATTCTTTTATAATCAATTACCAACATTATTTTTTTCTTTGAACACTTTATTATGAAAATTTTCAAACAGACAGAAAAGTTGAAAGAATTTCATGGTGAACACCTATACACCACCACCTACATCCTGTAGTAATATTTTACTACACTTGCTTTCTCACACATTTATTCCTCTGTTCTACCCTCTATCCACCCACCAATCCATCTCATTTTGTGACACAAGTAAGTTTCAGACGTTATTCATGTTTTTGACTTTTTCGTGCTCAATTTGTCCCAATCTTGGCTAGTGACCCTAGAATTCTTTTTGACAAAAGTTGAATTTATACGTTGGATATAACCACCCCAGACAATATATGAAGTAGGCATTTGCATAAAATTGAGACCTTAGTTTAGCATATTAATGCTTTTAATTAGGTTCCTGCTTTCAGAGCCAACAGATTGCCAGAATCAGAAGTGGGGCCAAGCGTTGGCCTTCGTGGCAGCTGCATCTTACAGCCTAGATGGAGTGGGGCCTCCAAGTGGACATGTCATGCAGCAACCACTGATGTCCAGCCTACATGAGCCTGTCTATTCTGGCACCAGAATTAACGTTGGAAGCTAATCTGCATTTCATCTTCTAAATATAACCCAGGACTCTGATGAATTCTGAAGAAAACATGACCACTTTTAGAAAAATCATATGACATCAGCCTCAGAGGCAATTAAAATTGCAAGATGCTTAAACATCACCCATCTGCTGTTTATTTCAAGAACCTATATGAACACCATGCTAAGGCCTATATTCTTGGCTATTATTTTATTTTCCCCACTAATAGATTTACTGGATGATAATATGAATGGATCCAGAAGTAAAACCAAGATATCCAATTTCAAATAAGAAAAAAGGTCCATACTCTCAGATGTATCCATTTATAGTTGCTTCATAACTAAGAGATACATTCTTGTGGGGGAGGGGCAGGGGAGCATGGCCTGAGGGGGTAAGGGGCACTTCGTTCCACAGACCAAGAGGAGGCGGAGCTGCTTGTTTGAAATGGACGTGAAAGATGCAAAAGGACCCTCACTGCATGGAGTTAACACATGCAAGTAGTAAAAAGAATTCTTAGCTGTTGCAAATATCTCAAATGTAATTTACACCCATGGCATTGAAATTAAGGTAGTTAGAACTTCCCACTGGACTTTGTCTGGCATTGTGTGTGTGTTTTTAATGTGTTAATAAAGATGCATATATGTTATTTTATCACAAATTAATTTTAATCTTTTAATAACTGTATTTTGATATAATTGATTTCCTTTTAATCATATATATTTAATTTTATGTATTTTAAAAGATTCTGAAAGGGTCCATAGGCTCCACCAGTTGTCCTGCTTTAGGACCATTCCCAGAAGCTCCACGCGGCTTCCTTCACAGAGGAGAACGTAATCACAGCCGCAGGGCGGTTTGGAAATGTGCCTTTATTCTGGGAAATCTTACGTTCTGCTAAAATTCAGGGCTCTCTTTCTAAAGGAAACGAGGAAGAAGAGACACTGGGGACAGCTAACAGTCTTGGCCACAGTATGTTTTCTATTTGGGTAAAGAGTTCAACAGATGTTCACTAAATTCATGTTATTTATCTTGGTCTTCCTCATCCTTTCTCTTGCCCACTTGATCTGTCGCAGACCTAAAGCTTCCCTCAGCCTCTTTCCAAATGTGTCTCTAGGTATTTCTCTCGTGTTTCCTTTATGTTCATCTATGCCGTTTGTCTGTAGAGAGCCCTGCTTCTCGGAGTGTGAGATTGTGTCCTGACCACCGCCTCTTTTTGGATGTGTTTGTTGCTTTTCTGGTCCTGTATTCGGGTTGGTTGAGATCGTGACCACCGCAGGTTTACCCGTCTGAGTCATCTTCAGTCAAGGGCTGTGCTGTTGTCGCTCCATCTGACTCCATCAAATCCACTGTTGATTTGCCAGATGTGCTCGTCTGTTCCTGGCTCCTCTCACCATATTTCATGTTGTGCTTTTTAAAAGTCTTTCCCCTGTGTGGTTTGCATGTTCTTCATTTTTGTTTGGTTTCCTCTGAAGACTTGTATTGTTTTGTTTTAATTGTTCCGTTTATAACCAGATCAAGATTATGAGTGGTAATCACAAAATTTTTTTCTTCCCTTCTCTTCCACCACCTGATTTTAGCTGAATGTGTATCTTTGAGCGTTTACCTTTCTATCTTCAACACTATTACTTACAATCTCTTTCAGCTCCTAGAAGTTGGAAGATAAGGAAACTGGTCTACTTACTCTACCTTCCACATTCTCTCTTCCTTCTCCTTCAAGTACCTTTCCAATTATCCTTTCTACATTGTCAGGGGTTATGTTTACAATTTGTTCTGGAATCAGAATTCCTGGAGTTGTTTTAGATTTAAATTATTGAATAGATTCAACACACACTGTCACTGCTTTTGCCCTAATTTCTCCATTTGTCATTTGTTTGGCTGAAGTTCCTCCTCGAGCTTCCTCAAGCAAGCTCGCTGGAGAAACCACATTCTAGGAGGACTTGCGTGCTCACTTTATTTTGTGAATCTGATGTGTACGAACTTCCTCTCACTTTTCTCCTCCAGGCACAGAGCTCGGCCTCTTTCCCCTTTCCCTCACATCCTGGACTTAGAGGTTCCCTTTGCCTCTGGCTCACAAGGATCCTAAGGGGAGAAGATCATCAGTGTTCTGTAGCCCTGACTCCCTGTACCCAATTCAAAGCCCCTTCAGAGCCCTCAGGGCGACAGAGAATTGTGCCAGGGAAGTGTGACAGTGAGCCTCAAGCTGACCAGGTGGTTCCCTCCCACAGCACTGCTCCTCTTCACTCTCGGTCTATAAGCCCACCCAGGCCAGCCGGAAAAGCAGGAACACCCCAGGGAGGAACGGTCTAGCCAGCAGCCACAACTCACATTCAGGATTCCTTAAACCCAGGCCTGGAGGCAGAAGTTACAGGAGCAGGAGGATCGGGGCCATGGGAAGCTCAAAGACTTCAGGAATGCCGCCTCTGAAAATGCAATCACTCCAAGGCAAAGCCCATGCAATCTGGAGGAAAACATTGTAGAGAAATGGCCTTAAAAGAATCTGACATTTGCAGATTATAAAGTAAAAAAAAGCAAAAAGGAGGGAGAGAGGAATGATGTCAAGCAGTTGAAGAGATCAGATTCACGAAACAGAGGTTCACTTTTCACCAGCCAAATTTCAACAACAGAGAACAAAGTGACTGCAAATTCTCCAGAACAAGCAAGCGAGTAGTAAAGTAAACCATGCAACAACAGAGAGGTCAATGAGCTCTCACTATGTGTGGCCCTGGAACAGCCCCACAGCCCCATGAGGAAGGTGAGGAATCCTACATTCCCATGAAGAAGGGCATGAGGCCTCGAGAAATTAAGGCTGGATTTGAACGCGGGTAGGACCATGTAACCCAAGCTTTTCGTCACAGTGGAGCACCAAATAATATAGATAATTTATCAATATTCCAAAAAGCAGTCACCTCAGGTTTATGATGAGCTCTTCCTATGGCCTATTTCTGTTGCACTTTGGAATTTTAAGTTACTGTTTGAGGCAGTTGCTCTGGTCTAGTCCCATCCTGTGCCCAGAGAAATGGATACAGAAAGATCATTGAAGAAGCTCAGAAAAACAGAAAGTGGAGATGTATTTCTGACACCTTGATTTAGGTACCGAAGTCTTAGAATATTAGAACACAAGGGAACTGTCTTGGAGAAGTAGAGAAAGCTGTCCTGTACTGTGGTCTCTACTCAGCTGCAGAGTCACTGTTTTAGCTGCTTCTATAATCAGCTCAACAGCCCCTAGGAATGCGTTTCCCATCCTTTCAGAAACGGTTATTGAGCACTTCATGCCTGGCACTGTGCTATGCAGAGAATGGGGGACAGAGTCTCTGGCTTCTCGGCTTAGAGTCCAGTGGGTGTAAATCTACAATAGAGATTTACACAGTCCCCAGTACAACTGACATCATCACATGCCCTCTTTTGTCACAGGCGTTGGGACTCTGACATCTGTGGCGACATTTCAGGCGTCACCCTTCTCACAGTGCACCACATTGACTGCTTCTAGGAAGACTGTGTGAGTGTCAGGCTCTAGAACCAGTTAAAGGTCTTCACAGCGACTCCTCGGGGTCCTTGTCAACATCACATTTGCCTGCTGGACAAGTCCCGTCTTCCCATAAACCTACACGATCTCCGTCCAACCAAAGGTCAGGAGGGAAGTCTCCTGGGGGTGAAGGTGCCTGTTCTGGCCCCAGGCCTCAAAGCCAGGCTGTGGCCCCTCAGCAAGGCCAGTCCCACAGTCAGAGCACGCCAGTCAGAGCAGTTTCTACAAAGATGGAAGAAGGGCTCCCCTGGCACAGTGATGTTGAGTCTGCAGCAGAGAAAGCCTGGCCACAAAAGCTGAGACATGGAAGCCACATGTTGCCATCAGGGCCACAAGGGGAGGGAGAGACAGAGTGAGTGGTACAGACACAATTGGAAGAACAAACATCAGACTAATCATGGAGACAAGACGTGTCCACAGATGCAGGCGTGCCCACTCATGTTATTTAAAGGATAGCCTCTACCTAAAACCAGTTATTGGGTGGGAGGGCCAGTATTCTGGCTTCAGAAATGACCACCAGAGCCCAAATAGAGTTTAAAAGTGGCCACAAGCATTTCAGGAATCTCTCACCACCTCTGTCATTTCTACTCTTGTCTTTTAATATCTAGAATTCAAATCAGGTATGCTTCATTGAAAGGGAGTTTAACCTTTAGGTGCACTACTATGCGCTTAGACACTCCCAAGGCCAGAGGGTCTTGGCCCAAGGGCCAAACACCACAGGCACGATGCAGTCTGTGGTTGAAAGGTCCGAGTTCAGATCCCATCTCAGCCATTCCCGGTTGTGCAGCTCAGTCAAGAGATTACTTACCTTTGCCTTAGTTTCTTAATCTGTAAAATGGAGATCACAGTACCCACCTCACAGGCCTCTTAGGGTCAAACACAGAATTTTTAAAGGGTTTAACCCAGTGTCTTGTACCTACTAAATATTATATCAATCCAGGTGAAATAATAGCAAAATCCAAAAATAGCAAAAGAGGAGTCTGTTTCCTGCAGATACAAGTCAGGCAGTAGGAAGGAGAGAGCTGGAGGGGAAGCACTGCTCAAGGTTTTCAGGACTCAAGTGCCCCCAGCTCACCACTCTGACATCAGCAGGACCAGGCCCTTGTGCTCATGGCCCAGCTGGGACCCTCCACACACCAGGCTGCAGGATGGAGGAAAGGAGGAGAGGGACAAAGAGCACCGACCAGCCGTCTCCTCAGGAGCGTCCCTGAGCTGCCCCACTCAGGGCTCCACTTCCACTTACATTTCATTACACATGTAATTAGGGACCCTGAGGACTAGCCACTTCAGCTACCTGTGTCCTGTTTTTCTACCAATTTACTCTGCATTTTATTGTTGACTTTTTATTAAGGATATTTTCAGCATCCATGAAAGTAAGACTAGTAAATGAGTCTCTAAGCATCCATGAGCCAGCTTCAGCAATTAGCAACACTTTGTCATCTTTCCATACTGTACATATTGTCCCTCCCTGCCATATCTGTATACCAAGTTCCTAGAGGTCTTACACTGCTGTACCAGTTAGTGCAAAATTAAAATCACTATGGTTCATTAATTCCACAGTAATTGTTAGTGTCTGCCACGTGCAAGGAACTGTGCTAAAGCAAGATGTAAACAACTGTAACACAAAAGGGCAGTTTGGCAACAAGACATTTATACACAAATCATGAGTGTGCTCGAAGTTAGATTTTATTCACACTTACACACTCTTGTCTTTCAATAAATGGAAAATGCAACACAAGTTGGAACTGTAATTTTGTCTAGATCCTTGGGGCCAGTCAGAGACCTAAAGTTAAAATCAAGTCATATTCTTGTTCTTTTTTCAAAGACAAGGTCACAGCTGACAGAGCTAGCAGGGGACATTTCCTGAAAAGAGATAGGGACCCACTTGACACCATGTGTCTATCTGTTGCCATATAAAAAGTATCTTATAAAAAGGAAAGCTGGGATGAGATGGGAGAAGAATTGGATCCCCCTCCAAAAGAAGTTAAAAGAGAAATGATCCAGGCGTTTGTCACATCTGGAAACAGCAGCTGGGGGTCAGCACACCCCTCCCAGAGCACACCTCACTCAGTTCCTCAAAGTAAAACCAGCCTCACAAGAGGAGGCATTTCCCCTGTGCTCATACTACCAGAGACTGCTTTAAACCAAACACAGCACATTTTAACACACCATAAATCCAACACCTAAGAATAAAATTACTGGCCTAGGGTTTACTATATTTTGTTTTATTTTATCAGTTGAAAGCCTGTGTGATGTGATGGAAAGGAGACTGGAAACCTGCCCCCTGGTCGCAGCAGTGCTGATTAGAAAGTCCCATGGTCTGGACGAGGGCACTTGTCCTCCTTGCTCTCTGCCTCAAGCTGGACCACACCAATCTTTCTATCAGAACAAAACAAAACAAAAATCATCTGTATGTCTTCATGAGCCAAGATTCACTGGTTCTTTCTTTAACCAGCCAACTCATCTAAACTCCTCGTCTTTGCCGTCCCACTCCTCAGAAGTTTTCTAGGTGTCACTCATTGAAAAAAACATTTGTTTTTTGGTTCTGACATTTTATTTTTGTAATCTGTCCTTTTTTCTTAGAATGAAGAAGACTTTCGTGAAAACCAGAACACATCAGGAAACGACAGCTCACTGAGGAGCAGAGCTGTGCAGAGCAGAGGGCACGGAAAGGCCAAACAGGTATGGGAGGAGGGCGGTGAGTGAATCCGTTACCGTGGGAACCGCTGTGCAATAAGCACCTGAGAGCTACAGGGACAGAAAGCATGGCGCTCAGCTGGCACTGGGAGGAATGAATTAAATCGTCATTAGAGTGTGTAAGGCAGAGTCATGAGGAAAACACACAGGCCTGAACAAAGATTTTGTGTTTACACACCTGTCCTCAGAGTTCTCCAATGGGGAGGGTACGCAGGCTTCCTCTGACACCTCACTATTACGAATCCCAAGCTCCATCCTAAGGCCGAAGGCACTGTCTTAACAAAAGCATCTCAGTTTTAAGGTAAATGAGGCAGATGAGAAAGGTTCTAAGACATGTTCTAAAACTGTCCATCACGCCCTAGGGTTCCTCAGTGACACCTAAGTTTACAGAGCAGGCTGAGGCGTTCTTTCACAACGCCACTTTTATTTTTTTTATATATTGAATTCTGGGTGGAATCTCCTTTGAAGAAAGCATTCTGCTGCTAAAAAGCAAACAAATTATCCACGCAGCTCATCCTTTTTTTTTTTTAAGTAATTCTGGGTGCCTACTCTTGAGCTATTTATTGGGAGAGTTTTCATATGATAAAAAAGAATAACTTGTTTGAAGTAGAAAATTTGGAAAATTATTGCAGTGAAATTTGGAAGACAAAAAAATGACCTGTAATTCCAGAAAAAACTTAGCGCCTACCATCTTGGAATATGGCCTTTCAATGCAAATATACAACCACACGCACATGTTACCTATATTGGGATCATGTTATACACATTATTACTATCTATTTCACTTAATATAGTTTAAAAAGCGTCCATTTCACTAAATATTATTCAAGAGAAAAAGAGAAAACAATGCTTCTGTCCACACAAAACCTGCACATGGATGTTTATAGCAGCTTTACTCATAGTTGCCAAAACTTGGAAGCAACCAAGACATCCTTCAGTAGTTGAGTGATAAATGAACTGTGGTACATCCAGGCAATGGAATATTCTTCAGCACTAAAAACAAATGAGCTGTCAAGTCATGAAAAGACATGGGGGAACATTAAATGTGTATTACTAAGTAAAAGAAGCCACCTGAAATGGCTACACACTGTATGATTCCAACTATACAACATTCTGGAAAAGGCAAAACTGTGGAGATGGTAAAAAGACCAGTGGTTACCAAGAGAAGAGGGAGGGATGACTAAGCGGAGTGCAGAGGACTTTTAGGGCAGTGAAACTACCCTTTGTGATGCTATAATGGTGGATACATGTCATTAAACGTTTGTCCAAACCCATAGAATGTACGACACCAAGAGTGAACCCTAATGTAAACTGTGGGCTTTGGATGATAATGATGTGTCAATGTAGGTTCATCAATTGCAATAAATGTACCAATCTAGTGGGAGACATTGATAATGGGGGAGGGGGGGTGGGGTGGTGACTATGCATGTGTGAGGGCAGTGGATATATGGGAAATCTCTTTTCCACTCAGTTTTGCTGTGAACGTAAAACTGCTCTAAAAAAGAAAGTCTTCTTTTTGTTTGTTTAATATTGTTTCACAAAAAAATCAAAAACAAAAATTAGATACTTTACTATCATAAACGGAAGCATGAAGACTGAGGAGCAGCTGCTGGATTTGGCAACAGTGGTCCTTGGGTGACCTTGGCAGAAGCCGTCTCCGTGGAAGCCCCATCACAGGGGGCTGAGGGAGCAGGATGTGAGGGAGCGGGTCACGAAAAGTAAAGGCAACTCTTTCAGGTGGTCTGGCTGTGAAGGGAAGGAGGGGCCAGATGTCCATGACTGTGGGGTCAAGAAGGGGGTGTTGTTGTTGTTGTTTTGTTTTGTTTTAAAGATGAGAATGTTGGGAAAAAAGAAAAGAAAACAATAATAACGTTAGAAATTCCATAGATAGTAGGTAACTTGGTAATTTCTCTGTAAGAAAATAATAATTATGATCATTTATATCAAAAATTTACCAGGGCTGGCTCCGTGGCCCAGTGGTTAAGTTTGTGCACTCCGCTGCAGCGGCCCAGGGTTCGGATTCTGGGCGCAGACATGGCACCGCTCATCAGGCCATGTTGAGGCGGCGTCCCACATCCCACAACTAAAGGGACCTGCAACTAAGATATACAACTATGTACGGGGGGTTTGGGGAGATAAAGCAGAAAAAAAAAAAATTTACCAAACTTTGACTATTGACCAAGCTAAATGTTCAGGAAAAAATGAATAAGACTTGTGTTCACCCCCGACCTTAGCAGCTGCAGCTTGGACTCAGCTGGTCTCTCTTGCAATTGTCACCTCGCCTTCCTAGTTCCCAAGGCCCAGGGAGAAAATGAAGGCTGTCTAAGTCAGAAGTATAATGGAGTTTGGCATCGAAGGGCTATGTCATCTTTGAGGATCCCTTCAGCTCAGAGACATACTAGTGACTCATTTCTTAATTTTTATTGAGGTACAGAGAATCAAAGGCCTCATGGGATATGACAGAAAACTAAAGCTGAAATTTGGCATTATACCTCTTAGAGCATGTTCAAAACTGCTCCACATCCACATACTTCCTCCCCACGTCCCCTCGCCATTGCTTACAATAGCTGGACCTAAGGGAGACATTATTGCAGAATGGAGGGAGGGAGGAAATCCTCTATGCCATCCCAAGAGTACTATGGATAATGGATATTTAGGAGCTCAAACAGTATCTGGAAATTTGTCCATGAAAGATGGTCCAGGTATCCACTTCACTCAGTTAATCAGAGCAAGGGCTAGCAGAGTAAGGGAAATAGTTCCCTTTAGCCTGACTGATAGCAGAACTCTAGTTCCCAAGGGGAGTTTATTAGCTCTTGAAGATACCAAGGCTTAGGCTGCCAGGAAAATAAAACCAGCCTTGGTCTCTGCAGAAGAGGAAGAAATTTTCCTCTACTCTTCTAGGTTCTTCTGGCAGGTCTAAGAATTAAATTGGCATGAGACAGATGAGCAGGAGAAAAATCTGACGAAGTTTAATAACATGCATACATGAGAGAAACCCAGGAAAACTGAGTAACTTGCCAAAATGGCCAAAGCTGCCACCTCAAATAGCATCTTCAGTTAAAGACAAAAGAAGATGTTAGGGGTGAGGAAAGTCAGGGACTTCAAAGGGAAGGAAGGCAATTCACAGGTAGGTGAAAAGAAGCAAATATTTGGAAAACAAGTGTTCATTTGGCCATGCAGAAACAGAAGAACACAGAGGGAGCCCAACAAACAGGCTTTTCTAGGTTCCTCCCCGTGTATCATCTAGTTCATATTATGCCAAGGTGATAGCTTCCTGAGACAGGTATTCTTATCTGAATTATTTTAGGCAGTTAAGGAGGAGGTAACAAGAAAAACTTTCTGAGTTTTTTGTTTCTTAAAAATAGTCAGCCTAGGGCCTGGCCCAGTGGAGCAGCGGTTAAGTTCGCACGTTCTGCTTTGGTGGCCCAGGGTTCACTGGTTCGGATCCCGGGTGCACACATGGCACCACTTGGCAAGCCATGCTGTGGCAGGCCTCCCACATATAAAGTAGAGGAAGATGGGTACGGATGTTAGCTCAAGGTCAGTCTTCTTCAGCAAAAAGAGGAGGATTGGCAACAGATGTTAGCTCAGGGCTAATCTTCCTCAAAAAAAAAAACAAGTCAGCCTAAAATAATTCTCATGTTGAAGAGACACATTTTGGGGTGGCAAATATTGCTCCCCTTCATCTCAGTCCTTTGGAAACTGGGGCTGGCAGAGTATAAACAGAGATTTACACAGTTAGCACCTGCCTGAAAACAGAGCAGTGGTTGAATGATTACGGTAAAGGCAAGAGCAAAATACAGAGGTATGAGCCTGTTCCTAAGGAAAAGGAGATAATACCAACGGCTCCTTTGGAAATAAAGGAAGAGATGTGTGATCTGGATTTTTTGTGACAAGGGGAAAAAAATATCTCTGCAGTAGATGGTAGGAGCCATCTTCTTGCATAATGATTTAAAAGGGCCTTTTAAAAGTTCTTTGCCAAAATTCTGAGCAAAAGAGTTCAGGGCCCATTATGCCCAAGATTCTCATTATTCCATCTCTGCTCCACTGTTTTATTTCCAGGATGAAGAGCAGGTCACCATTGAGCTGGATTCTCCAAGAAACAAAGAAGATGCAAAGGATGACCAAGAGACACATCCAAAAGGGTACAGGTTTCAACAGAGAAATAACCACACCTACCTCCTAAACAGAGTGGTTGTTTTATCCTCATCTAATTTTTTTTGAAGGGTTTCTTTTTGTTGTTGCTGTTGAGGAATATTGGCCCTAAGCTAACATCTGTTGCCAATATGCCTCTTTTTCTTCCCTCCCCAAAGCCCCAGTACATAGCTGCATATCCTAGTTGTAGGTCATTCTAATTTTTCTACCTGGGTCGCCGCCACAGCATGGCTTGATGAGTGATGTGTAGGTCCATGCCCAGGATCTGAACTGGCAAACCCCTTGCCACTGAAGCAGAGTGCACAACCGTAACCACTCCGCCATCATATATGGGGCTGGCCCCACATCTTCATCTAATTTTTAACATTTATTATGATTTATCAGAGATGGTCACCATCACCAATCCCCCCTCCCCACTACTCACCCAACACCATTTTCAGAAAAATTAATGGAGCTCTAGGATAATCAACACGGTAAATTCAAACTGCTGATGCCCTGGAACCCAATATCCAGACAATCTTCTAATTAAAGGTGTAAATTACCAACTAATTACTGCAGTCCATACAAAGTAGTTAATTCACCTTCCCAGTGTCAATCAATAAGCAATTGTTTTCTCAAAACCCAATCCATTCTAAATCCCGACAAACTTGCTCTTAGTGCCCTGAAGGTATTCCAGGTCCTGATCACCCATTAGGTGAGAGAGGCAAATTATTGTCTTTAGTTTTTGGATGAGGAAAGTGAAGCTCAGAGAAGTGACTTTACCCAAGGTTAGTCAGCTAGAGTGGAACAAAGCTAACTTACAACTTCGGCTTCTGATTCCTAGTCCAAGACTGTCTGGTACTCTATCATAACACTGAAGTATTTGTCAATATTCTAAACTCCTATTTAAATTTGATTTAATTCCTAAGTCTCTGAGGAACTTTGTTTTTATGTATCGGAAGATATCTCTGGAGTTGGTCAGAATTAGGATTGAACTTTCTTATCACACATACACCATCAAGAATATTTACCACCTCAGGGGCTGACCCCGTGGCTGAGTGGTTAAGTTCGCACGCTCCACTTCGGTGGCCCAGGGTTTCACCGGTTCGGATCCTGGGCGCAGACATGGCACTGCTCATCAGGCCACATTGAGGCGGCACCTCACATAGCAGAACTGGAAGGACCTACAAGTAGAATATACATTTATGTACTGGCGGGCTTTGGGGAGAAGAAAAAGAAAGACTGGCAACAGATGTTAGCTCAGGGCCAATCTTTAAAAGAAAAAAAAAAAGAATATTTACTACTTCAGAAAGTTGAGCTTAGTTTCATCCTTCACTTTACTTTCTGAGTCTCTGACGCTGGGGGCTGAGAGATTCTCTTGGGTGGTCAGAGGCACTCAGGTTTCACCAATGTCAACGGGATAGAAACAACCCCCAGGAGACTGGGAGGTGTTCAGCCTAGAAAACCAAATGGCTAAGCGTCTATTTCTAGCTATTTTATTTTATGCAGTGTCAGCTTGCTGTAATGTACACACATTCCCTGCAATTAAGAAATCTGATACATCCACCCTAAAGCAGGTGGACGCGCCCTATTAAATGTTGCCCTCACCACTGCTACTTGTTAACACTATGTCCATGACTGAGGATAATGCATCACCAGCCTTTCCTAAATTAGACCATGAAAAACTTAGTCTTTACACATTTATATTCCTTCAATGTCTTCTAGAACAGTGTTTCTAATTCTCAGTACAGATTCACACATGATAATGACAAAAGTTTCATGAACTATATCTACCATCACTCTGTGTGTGATACACTCTGAGATGTCCTCTTCTCCCTTTTAATGAGGGTTATCATGCCCTGTGTGACTTCACAACCCACTACAGGGTCCCAACCCACAGCTGTCAAATACTGTTCCAGAAAAGCAATGTACACTCCCATTGCATGCATCCAGTAATTCGACAAATGCCTGTCAAGCATCCTCAGTGTCCCAGATGCTGATGCTGTAGGGCTCACAGACATCCATTTTCCAGGAAGTTGTAGTCAGTCAAGGCTCCATAAGAAAACACAATCAGAGAAGACAGTCGGAAGAAAGCGCAGAGGATGCCTCTGCCTGAGCAGATGCAAGAAGCCTTCATAGAAGCAAAGGACTGAGCTGTGCCCTGAAACCTGAAGGGAGCTGAGACCTGGACATGTGGGCCTGACTGTGGGAAGGAGGGGACTGGAGGCCTTAACAAAGGGGAGGGGCAGTCCCAGCTAGGGCCAGGGTCCTGTGCGGTCCTGGAGATTGGGAATCTTCCTATACTGGACGAGAAGTGCTTGTTTTAGAAATGCTGTCCAGTGGCTTGTTTTAGAAATGCTGTCCAGCCTCAAGCAGAAGGAGAGGCTTCAGTTAGGTGCATCATTGAGGAAAGAGGCACCTGCAGGGAAGCCAGTTCTCAGAGCAGGTGTGGAGGGGACCGGGAGCATCCCAGGAGAAGTAGAGGACAACAGTTGTGGGTACGGCCATGTGGCCTCTTCACACTCACTTATGGGTGGACACCTTCCTCCCCAGACGAAGTGATCAGATGCAAACATTGCTCCCACACCACCTACCACCCCATAATAAATCTCCAGACAGAAACAAAGACATGCCAAAAATTCCAGAACTTTCTGAGAAAGCTATATTACAACATACTGGTTAATAGCTCTCAGATGCACAAAATCCTACTTTACATTTCAAGCACCCAGTGAAGTCTGTCAGCCTCCCACTAAAAAGTATGGTGAGCGAGGACAGGGAACCACCCTCTTAGCCAAACTTTGTCGAACCAGAAGGGATGACAGTTCATTGGATTTTTATTTTTTTTAAAATCAACATTTAATGACAGTGGCTTAAAAGCTAATGGAGGCCCTCATAGTCCAGTGACAAACACCCTCGTCCTATGATTTATTTTCAGCTTTTGGTTAGTTCTCCGTCTCCCCTGCTCCATTTCCAGGAGCACGTTTTCTCATCTCTGTAACCCCTCAAGGGCTGGCACATGCAGTTCAGCAAATCCCATCCATTCAGCAAAGGCAGATCCAAGCCACGGCTGCTTTTAGTCTAAAATGAAAGGAGTTTCCCGTTTCTATATTGTAGAACACACACTCATGAGTTTGATCGTTTGCTTGCTTGATGTACAAAGCCCCATCCACCCTTAGCTGCCAGTTTAGTTCATGATTTTGGTGTTGACTTCTGCCTGCATTTTTGCTTTTGTCTTCTTACAGGTATCTGGAAAGGAAGTATGGTATGATTCGGGATTTTTATCAAAAACACAAAACCACCTTTCGGTACATCTTCTGGGGCATCTTATTAGCAGGTAAATAACAAAGGGGATAGAATCGAGTGTCTCTTTCTGTGGATCCTCAAAATATGAGGTTTCTGTGGAAAGAAAATAAGTCTCCCCCCTGCCCTGGACCTCACGGAATCATCCAGAGAGGGAGAGAATCAACCAGGAAGCCCCCGAGTGGGTTGTCTCAGCGTGGGACACCTGTGCAGAGCGGTTCCCTGTCCAGTTTTTGTACCAGCAGCTAACTTTTTAGGTCCCCTACTCCTGTGGCCTTTGTGACCATGGTGTGGATTTGAGGGTTGGCTCATCACATCCAGGTAAGTGGAAAACATGACAGTAATCACAAGGCAGAGACCTAATGGCAGGGGAAATATAAGCAATTAATACTCTACGTAAACACAACACGAAGAGGAGCCTGGGGTCAGGGAGCCCGCTCCCCTTGCCTGAAGGCGGGACCACACTGTCCTCACAGATGAGTAGGTCTCCAGTTTTGTTCCCTCCCAAGCAAAGAGCTCTGTAGCCCATTTTAAAGAGCACTCCTGTCTCTAAGATGGGACCCTCCCACCCAAGTCCAGAGACGTTAAGCCAAGACTGCTGTACCCCGAGGTCAGTGGGTCTGCTGGCGGTCACACTGCAGGAACAGGGAACAGCCATAAACTTTCTGTGTTCCTGGCCAGATGGTGTCTCAGGCTTTACACGTCATATGACAAAACCCACATAACTCTGCCTTATGGGACAAAAGTGCACAGACAGTGTGGCTGTGTTCCCATGAGACTTTATTTGTAGAAGACAAATACAAACATACGAATACAGCTGTACTGGCCACCTACAAAGCACGTGGCAGCCAGATTTAACCTCGGACCATGTTTGCTGACCTTTAGCAGGAAACCCTGTTGTTCTTATCCTACAACCTCTTCTTCAAAAGCAGCCCCCTTGGTAATTGCCGCACCCCTTCCCCTTTCCTGTAGAGATCCCAGGACACTTAGAGATTGTTGGTGGGCCTGTTTTCTTACTCAAGCTTAGGCCAAATCTGAGCTGCAAACCAGGAGAATCAATACCTTTAGTCAGTGGTGGCTTCAACTCCTGGCCTTTCTCTGATGGAAGCTCGCCTGCCGAGTCTGAATGCCAGAAAAAAGTGGGTAGTACTGAGTGAGAGGCCCAGTGATGAAGCATCAGGATTCGAGCACTCAGAAGGTTCTATGAGAGAAAAAGACCTAGCACGCTGTCCTCCTAGCGTTCATGGTGAGACTTTTAGGACTTGCCTGGAAAAACATCAGAAGCCCCCAAAATCCACTACTTATAATCAGAGGAGCCCACAGCCCTATCACAACCACTCCCACCTTCAATGCTCCCTTGCCTGAACCTCCCCTTTGCTGAGCCGATTGGTGCTGTGGCTGGTCTCCAGCTGGTGCTGATGGGCCCCATCTGTGTCTGCTTCCCGGCAGGTTACCTGGCTGTGGTGATCGCCGCGTGTGCCCTCAACTTTCACCGAGCCCTTCCTCTCTTCGTGATCACCGTGGCTGCCATCTTCTTTGTGGTCTGGGATCACTTTATGGCCAAATATGAGCATCGAATCGAAGAGCTCCTGTCTCCTGGCAGAAGGTTTCTGGACAGCCATTGGTTCTGGCTGAAGTGGTAAATGCAGTTGGTTCTCTTACTGCTGTTGAGAGCGATCTTTGTCCTTTTGAACACTCTTCCAAAACTGTGTTCTGAAATTGCTTCCTCATTTATGGGATATTGAAGCTAGAGACAACCTAGGGAATAATCTGCTAAAATGCCTTCCTTTTACAAACAGGAAATCAAGGCCTGGATAAGGTGAGGACTCGTTTGAAATGTGTTCAAATGTCCCTACAAACTGCCTTAATTGCAAGTTCCACTAAGTGATAAGATGTTGTCCAAAGGATGGGATGGTTCTCACTTGGGGAGGTGACCCTCTCCTCTAGGCATGAAGCTGGCCTCTTTGGGAGGAAGGGTCTGTGAATTACTAAAGCCAACCCTCTCCTACAGGAGCCGGTGGCCTGCAGGTGACCACTCAGGGTGTTTCTCGCAGCCTCTCTCTGTGGGACCTCCTCTCCCACCAGGTGGCCCTGCTGGGTAGGACCCAGGGCCCATTCTCCCCAGCATGGCCCACCTGGGATCTACCAGGAACCTTCACACATCCTTGGCCTAATAAACCAGGATTGTGCAATCCCAACACAGCACCCTTTCTGGTTCTGCCATCCAAGCCATGAGTCAGCCTTGTCAGGCCCACCTGCTTTCCCAGGGAGTTGAATCTACCGTAAAGTCCGACTTGGCTCTCTGGGGCTCTGGTGAGGTCCCCCAACTGCAGAGAATGCATTTCAAGTTCTCCCTTAAATGGAAGAAGGTAACGCCTCTCTCATCTTCCAAAATGGAGGTGAGACTCCCTGTAGATCTCTCAAAGAAATCACCAGACTTCTCTCCAAACATCCTTTCTTCTCTCCGACCCCTTTAGATGTTCTTGAAGGGCCCAAGGGCTGTGGAATGAGGGGGACACATTGCTTAATGTTTTGTCTATTTCCCTTTATAGCCACAACAAAAGAGGGTCTGTTGCAGTTTCTAGAAGCATAACTTCTGGCACCAGAGCCTGTTACTCTTAATATTTTTTGTTTGTTAGTTTAAGCCTGATTAAGATTTTCAAGTTAGCACTTGAATGCTACAAACAATGCCATGAATACAACAAACAGGCCCCTTTCTGGTTCTCTCAGGGTGATTTGGAGCTCTCTGATCCTGGGAGTTATTTTCTGGCTGATCTTTGACACCGCCAAACTGGGCCAACGGCAGCTGGTGTCCTTTGGTGGGCTCATAATGTACGTTATCCTGATGTTTCTATTTTCCAAGCACCCAACCAAAGTAAGTATCAAATTGATGCTTTTTGGGTTTTTCCCTCTTTTTTCTCATGTGTAAATTGCTCTAAATAATGAGTGCAAGAGAATTTAACTTATTCAGTATTTTTCTTACCTTGCTATGATATTTTGAGTGCCTAGGGGGCGCTTCTACTTTCATAGAACTGTCACTTTCTCATTGTTTATTCTCAGTAATTTTCTAGTTACACAATCAGTGAGATGTTCTGTGTTGTTAAGTCCAACTTCTACTTGTGTCCCCTCCTCTCCCCATCAAACACACATTCAAAGAAAACTCATCCATTTTGATACAGATTTCCCCCGACCAGTAAATAATCTAATATTCTACCATGAGATTCTGCAGTGCATCAAATTTCCATTTGCAATTTTGGCTATTTCACTCCAAAACTTTGTCCTTAAACAGTTTTGTTCACATTAAATTCCCTTCTCATCCTTGTTCTGTCAGTCAGTAACCCAATACATGGGCAGGAATTCTGAAACATCAGTTGTTCACAAATGATTCATAATGGCAAATCCTGGAAGATTTTACTGTCTAAAAGGTTGACCCCTCAAAAGAAGGCATGAGTCAGAGACCAAAGTCACCTAATATGATCCAAATTCTTTGCCCTGTGAACATCTCTGCTGTGTTCTATGCCTCCAATCCCATAGTTCTTTGCAGGCCACTCTTCTCTGCACAAAAAATGAAAGCAGCTGAATGTCCATGACTCTGCTCTCCCTGGGTCTGCGTTAGAGATAATTGGCTGCTTTACAGTGAAATGCAAGCCCCTAGAGAGGGTGGAATTTCTTTCACTTAATTCACTTACAGTTTGTCAGATCAACAAACCTAGGACACACGGAGAAGTCATGTTCTGCCTCTCCATCTTCTAGACAGGGCATATAATTATATGTATTGAATATTGACAGCATGACCATCAAGGCTAGATCCTTCCTCCTTATGGCCCTGGTAAGACTACTCTTTGGGTCTAAGTTGTTTTATCATGACATAATGATTACATACTCCCCTGAGACTGAAGGCTTCAAACTCAGGTTTAGAAAGAGGGAATACCACCCTGAGATTTCTGCATATTAGCCTATCAAGGGACTCTCTGCTCATGACTGCTTGGGCCTCCCAGAGAAGGTGGGTCACAGGCCACATGTGAGAAGCTTCTGAGGAAACAGTGATCCTCTGGGCGTTTATGCTGAGGTCAGCATTCACCCTCTAATAAGATACGTCTCTCTCCATCTTTCCGCATAGGTTCGCTGGAGGCCTGTCTTTTGGGGAATTGGGTTACAGTTTCTTCTTGGGCTCATAATACTAAGGACTGGCCCTGGACTTATGGCTTTTCAGTGGTTGGGCAAACAAGTTCAGGTAAGTTGGGTTCAAAAGAACATCTTACTTTTATAGTGCTTTCAACATTTGAATATGATATGTCAGAAATAGGTTTATTTATCTCCATGAGTTGACCCAAATTGTAACTTCATAGCATGAGTTAGACAAATAATTTTATGTGGAAAATGTTAATCTGTCCAGGTTATTGATATTATTGTTGCCCCTCACCCATACCATCCACTACATCTCTTCCCTATCCCGATTGCCCCCTTCATCCTGCCCAAGGGGTGTCACACTTCTAAGACGGTTCCACAAACAGAGAGACAGACTCTTTTTGCATCTAGTGGTCAGCAGTGCCACCTATGTGCCATCTATTTCTTCTGGAGCAAATTGCCACACCTAAGTTACTCTTCATCACCCTAGAGTCAGATTGAATGTTAGAAATGCTGGATGGGGGCCGGACTGTGGTGCAGTGGTTAAGTGTGCATGTTCAGCTTCAGTGACCCAGGGTTCGCCAGTTCGGATCCTGGGTGCAGACATGGCACCGCTTGGCATGCCATGCTGTGTAGGCATCCCACATATAAAGTAGAGGAAGATGGGCATGGATGTAGAGGAAGATGGGCACAGATATTAGCTCAGGGCTAATCTTCCTAAAAAAAAAAAAAAGAAAGAAAGGCTGGAAAGTCTGTGCACAGTCATAGTTGAAAAATACACTTCCGTTCCACCCACTCAAGGGAGAAAAGCTGAGAAAATTAACTCTCCAAGTCTATCCAACAAGTTTGCTGGGTCCTCACCCTCTGCAGAGGCTGGTGGGTCCTGGGGACAGTAACCACTGCCTCAGGGGTTATAATGATCTGCTCTTGTCCTTTCTTTAACTCAGACCTTCCTGGAGCACACTGACGCTGGTGCTTCCTTTGTCTTTGGTGAGAAATACACAGACCACTTCTTTGCATTTAAGGTAAAGTCAAACCCTTTTCTATGGAGCCATGTCCTTTTCAGTAACTTCTCAGTCTTGGTAGATGTTCAGATAGGACCCAACTACCAGAAACCAGGCGTACAGCTGCTGGGCACGTCATAGGTGCACAGCACACCACTGTCCTTTCTCATTGCAATTTTATCTGAAGTCAGTGGGTTGCAAATGTTTTGCTTTGTTACTATAGCATTAAGGGAAACATGTAGAGGGGTCAGAAATATTGGAATACCTTTGGGGGGCTTGTAGCGTGGTCTGAGATACTTATGAAAAATCATACAGGGCAACAGTATCTGAGATTTCAGGGAAAAGATCATTAGGTACCTGGCCATGAACAGGCATATGGCCACCAACGGCTGCTAGGTCCAGGATCGGTGACAGATCTGCGCTTAGCCAACCCTCAGTCCCAGGCCAACCAGGACAGCTGGTCGTCCACATCAGCCTCTGTCCTTCCAGAACCATCCTCGTGCTAAACCGTTCCCATTTTCCTTCAGCACAGCCTTTGCCTAGGGAGGCCTGGGGGCTGGGCCTTCTCCCAGCCAAAGAGGGATGTTATTTTACAGGAGAAAGGCAGCCTGGCCCCATGCCCGGGCCTCATCAATTGCCTCTCTGGGCTCCCACAAGCCCCAGGAAGTCACTGTCCTCTGGGAAGTCCCTACAGATGCCTGGTAACAGTCAGAAAGATGCATTTGGCTTTTTCTTCAGCTTTCCTTTTTTTGGTGTATCATTGTTCCTACACTTCTAAACTGTCTTCTCACTTAGAGACTCCAGATTTACCTCCAAATTACCCCCATTTCAGTTAGGCCAACTGTTAGGCTGGATATTTTTTCAAACTGCTGATTTGATGCTTTGGTGCTGAGATAACTAAGCCATCTCTGAAAGGTCAAGTGTTTACAAATTGAGATGGAAATATACTCATATAGTGATCTGAATCCAGAATTGGAAAAAATAAAGTCACAAAGAAGGCGCGACTTGCTGCCCAGACTGCACCAGTGTCTCAGCCCTCCCACCCACTCTCCCCAGGGCAGTAGCCTCCATCCTGTCTGCCAGCACAGAATCCCTGTGGGCACATTTGAGAGATGAGCCCCTTCGACTCCCTGACACTTTCAGGAAGGCTCTGCCCACCCATTAAAGCCAACAAAAGCATGTAATTGCGTGGGCTCTGAATGATGGCGCAGAATGTCTTGTAATATAAAGTATTAATAGAGTTTCCTAAATTGGATCCTGTACAAATTGTCCTAGTGATTCTGAGCCTCTGGTCACAGCTTGTCCTTGGCAATTTAGCTGGGGAGCAGAGGGGAAGGGGTGTGGAGGGGTAGGGGTGGGGAGGGACTGAGACCACAGCTCTGTGTGGTTTCTGCAGGGGAGACACGGCTCCCTGTAGACGCTGCATTGAAGGCACACAAAGAGCCTCAGGAAAATAGGATCTAGGAAAGGACAACCTTTATGAACACAGAAGTAAGCTAGTTTCCAAAGTTTAATCTTTTCTTAGTGATTATAAAGTCTGTAAGTAAAATAATTTTCATTCTAAAAGCTCAAAGAGTGGATGCTTCCTCCATAGGAGGCACTGTGTGTGAGGACCTACTATGCTCTGTCTGATCTGTGCAGCCACTTTGAATAAGGATGAGGTTGCTCACGCTTAATCTTGACCCGGGTTACTCTGCTAATAAGTGCTGAAGCTCATGACTGTTTAATATCAGAACAAGGACATCTGCCAGTGGCCTTCAGTTTAATGGGCCTAATTATTACAAATTCCCCCAAAACTTCATTCCTTCTCTGAGACACTAAAGGAAGAAAAGATCATTATAGTAGAGGGAAAAAATAATGTCAAGTTTCCGATGAAATATACTCAAGATTATCCAAGCAAATTAGGATAAGAGACAGTGGATGCAGCAGCTGCCTGATAAAAGTGTTGTTTCGTTCAAGAGGAGTTTCCAGTATTTTTATGACATTTCAGAGGAGGAAAAGGAGGTAGAAAGAAGGAGACTAATCTGAAACCTACTAATCCTCCTGAGGGCAACGTTAGCCCACGATTGCTTCCATCTCCTCCCCCAGGTCCTGCCAATCGTGGTTTTCTTCAGCGCGGTCATGTCCATGCTCTACTACCTAGGACTGATGCAGTGGATCATTAGAAAGGTACGGGACCAGAGGGATGGGTGACAGCTGTAGAGCTGATTCTCTCAGGGACTAAGTCCTAAATACATTTTATTTAGCGTTTTCCAAAGTGCGGTTCTCTTCGTACCAAGTTCCACCCCGGCTCCCAAGATATTCTACACGCGTCCCTAGAGGGAGGTTTATCTCAGGGACTTCTGACAGGGCTGTGACTTGCAACCCCCTGATATCTTCATGAAACCTTAGCAATTTCTTCTTTAGCCACAGAATTGACTCCCACAGGTCCCACACCTGCTGGGGAAAACAGCACTGTCCTCCATCTGTCCTGTGCCTTATGCAGTCACTGCTTATCTGCAGGAGGTTCCAAAAGGGGGCACTCTGGTCTGGAAGCTGCTAGGGAATCAGAGCAAGAAGGGGAAGCTGCTTTTCACTCCTGAGGGAGTTTTATAAGCACACTAATCTAAAAAAAAGTTAATCTCATTCCTGCTGGCCCAGCAACTGTCAGTCCTACAGTGACATGTTAGACCAGAAATCTATGAAATGTGTAAGCTGGTTTGAACACACACAGGGTTTGGGCACAGCCCAGCCCTCCTTTGATCCCTGTCAATAAATAAAATATATATAGAGAGAGAACCAGAATACTGGCAGAATTCAGCATCAGCAAGAGCATCAGGGCCCACAATTTTCTGATTGTTGATTTAAACATTCAGAATTACTGTGCTCATGTCTAAGGAGAAAGAATGCCACAGGAAGTCCCCATTCTGAGGTGGGCACCAGAGTCTCCATGTGGAAGGGCCACCGCGAAAGTAGGACCATAAACCGTGTTTGATTGAATGTTAAACAGGAAAAGCCAGATGTCAACTACACACCACTACTTATTAGCTGGGTGGTTTTTGACAAAACAGCTAAACTGTTCTGTGCCTCAGTTTCCACTTCTATCAAATGGGCATAATTATAGGACCTCCCTCAAAGGGTTATTGTCTGGATTAAAGTGTTACTCAGATCAAGGGCTCAAAACTGCCTGGAATGCAGTAAGCCTGCCATGACTGTCAGCAATTATTATAGCTTATGACTCGTCCACAACATTTCAGAGGAAATTCATTCACATGATGTTGAAAGTATGTACAATGACTCAGACTTACCCCTCCAATAGGAGGGTGTGATTGGCCTGCTCTAAGGACTAGGTAAGATGTCCTCACAGTTAGCACATTGCTGGCCTGCCTACAGTTGTTGAAGGCCTCTGCGTTTTCCTCCAAAGATTTTATCCCTACTCTGAAGCTTTGTGTATATAAATAGCTCTTCACTGACTTTGTCCCTTGTCCCCTTTTAGGTTGGATGGCTCATGCTGGTTACTGTGGGATCATCTCCTATTGAATCTGTGGTTGCTGCTGGCAATATATTCATCGGGCAAGTAAGTTGTAATATCAAAAAATAAAACAACAAAAAACACTTGCTAAAATCTACAGTCTTTCCAGAAGGTGGAATAAAAAAATATGATGGCTTTATTTCTTTTAATGTAGAGGGAAGAGTGTCAAAATAAGGACCCCTGAACATTGACAAAGTCTAGATTCCAGAGAAAGTAAAAGAGAGACAGAGAGAGAGAGAGAGCCCTTCCAAGAGTGTTAGTGCATTAATGTCGCATTGGGGTTCTGGAAATTTTTTTTTTTAACTTACAAATTCTTTTTATTTAGCATTATTAAGAGATTTGCATGATATGGGTGGCAGTTTGAGTCTGTCTCCTGAGAGCTAAAGTTGTTGCAAAATAATTTAGACACAATGAGCTTTTATTAACCCTTTGTTAGATAAATAACTTGTAAATATTTTTTCCCAATTAGTGGGCTGTTTTTTTGTTTCAATCCTATTTTCCCTTGCCTTGAAGAAGCTCTTTAGTCTGATGAAGTCCTATTTGTTTATTCTTTCTATTGTTTCCCTCGTCTGAGGAGTTATGGTGTCCGAAAAGATTCATTTGAAACTGATGTCAAAGAGTGTACTGCCTATCTTCTCTTCTAGAAGGCATTGTTTCAGGCCTAATCTTTAGGTCTTTGATCCATTTCGAGCTTATTTTTGTGAATGGTGAAAAAGAATGGTCAATTTTCATTCTTTTACATGTGGCTTTCCAGTTTTCCCAGCACCGTTTGTTGAAGAGACTTTCTTTTCTCCGTTGTAGGCCCTCAGCTCCTTTGTCGAAGATTAGCTGTCCATAGATGTGTGGTTTTATTTCTGGACTTTCAATTCTGTTCCATTGATCTGTGCACCTGTTTTTGTACCAGTACCATGCTGTTTTGATTACTGTAGCTTTGTAGTATGCTTTGAAGTCAGGGATTGTCATGCCTCCGGCTTTGTTCTTCTTTCTCAGGATTGCTTTAGAAATTCGGGGTCTTTTGTTGCCCCATATGAATTTTAGGATTCTTAGTTCAATTTCTGTAAAGAATGTCATTGGGATTTTGATTGGGATAGCATTGAATCTGTAGATTGCTTTAGGTAGTATGGACATTTTAACTATGTTTATTCTTCCAGTCCATGTGCATGGAATGTCTTTCCATCTCTTAATGTCGTCATCAATTTCTTTCAGGAAAGTCTTGTAGTTTTCGTTGTATAGATCTTTCACTTCCTTGGTTAAATTTATCCCAAAGTATTTTATTCTTTTTGTTGTGATTGTGAATGGGATTGAGTTCTTGAGTTCTTTTTCTGTTAGTTCATTGTGTAGAAATGCTACTGATTTATGTACGTTGATTTTATACCCTGCAACTTTCCTATTGCTATTGATTGTTTCCAATAGTTTTCCTATGGATTCTTTGGGGTTTTCTAAATATAAGATCATGTTGTCTGCAAACAGTGAGAGTTTTACTTCTTCATTGCCTATTTGGATTCCTTTTATTTCTTTTTCCTGCCGAATTGCTCTGGCCAACACCTCCAGTACTATGTTGAATAAGAGTGGTGAAAGTGGGCACCCTCATCTTGTTCCTGTTCTCAGAGGGATGGGTTTCAGTTTTTGTCCATTGAGTATGATGTTGGCAGTGGGTTTGTCATATATGGCTTTTATTATGTTGAGGTACTTTCCTTCTATACCCATTTTATTGAGGGTTTTTATCATAAATGGGTTTTGGATCTTGTTGAATGCTTTCTCTGCATCTATTGAGATGATCATGTGGTTTTTGTTTCTCATTTTGTTAATGTAGTGAATCATGTTGATTGACTTCCAGATGTTGAACCATCCCTGTGTCCCTGGTATAAATCCCACTTGATCATGGTGTATAATCTTTTTGATGTATTGCTGTATTCGGTTTGCCAAAATTTTGTTGAGGATTTTTGCATCTATGTTCATCAGTGATATTGGCCTGTAGTTTTCCTTCTTTGTGTTGTCCTTGTCAGGTTTGGGGATCAGGGTGATGTTGGCTTCGTAGAATGTGTTAGGGAGTGCTCAATCTTCCTCAATTTTCTGGAATAGTTTGAGAAGGATAGGTATTAAATCTTCTTTGAATGTTTGGTAGAATTCTCCAGAGAAGCCGTCTGGTCCTGGACTCTTATTTTTGGGGAGGTTTTTGATTACTGTTTCTATTTCTTTACTTGTTATTGGTCTATTCAGATTCTCTATTTCTTCCTGATTCAGTTTGGGGAGGTTGTAAGAGTCTAGGAATTTATCCATTTCTTCTAGGTGGGGTTCTGGAAATTTGATGGAGAGGACAAAAGATTGAGGCATTTTGTCAAAGCATCAGACTTTTCATGCAGAGATTCTCAACCAATCTTTTCTGAACTTATAGAATTGTTGAGGCCTCTGGCTCACCCTTCAGAGGCGAGCAGCTCATTCACTCATATGGAGTTCACCACTATCTTGAGCCTGCAAACCCGTAGCAGGCAGCCGAACCTGCTGTAGTGTAAGGCTGGGGCGATGAAAGAGACCAGGAAAGGCTCCCACCTACAACCATGCAACTGTATAAATACCTGAATTCATTCTTAACTTGTCTGAACTGGCCAACAGTCTGTCTTTGCTGAGCCTGAGGAACAATGCTGACAAGTAAAAGCGTTTTCATGATCATCCATGGTTAAATGCTCTTTTGCCTGAAGTCCATTTAAGCAAAGAAATGTGATGCAAAAGGAGTGTCTCTCAAAATAGTGGCATTCCTAAGGGGCGGATGAGTGAGAAATAGTCATAATCATCCTCCCACTCTGCACATGGAGTTCCAGGCAGAATGGAGTCACATAGCAAGGAAACCAAGTGTGAGTGCTCGCTAGCATGGCTGCCCAAGGAAGTTGGATTTGAAGCAAAAATAGTCACCCAGAAAAACACATGGCCCCGGATCCCAGGCTTACGACTGCTCCAGGCAGCTGAGCCTTCTACTCGGCCAGCCCAGCTTGCTAACCTGGAGCAAGGGCTTCAGAGCAGGGCCCATGCTTCCTTCCCTAGGAGTTCAAATTATTATAATTACAGTCATAAGATCTCTCTGGACTAATTAGGGCACCATCTTGAGTTGATTCCTCCTACCTTCGGGGTAAGAGGGCTCATGTACTGAATTTCTATTCAGTCCATAAATTGACGCTCAACACATTCACTCTTACAGAACATTTAGAAATAATAGGGGAAAATTGTAAAATTGCACACATGCTCAATTTGATACCTAATATGCTAAAGTTCAGCTATTATTTATGAAGAGCCCCAGGCTGCAGGCCACCTGCACTACTTGAGGGGACTCAAGCCTTTACAACTACAGGCTATCTGATTCCTTTCCACCCAAGGGCAAGAAGGGGTCTCTGATTCTCAATTAGGGAAAAGCCTCTGGGTACCTGTCCTCGCTATTTGTTTTATGCTTGTGTGTCTGTTTCCCTGTAGTATCAGCAAAGAGGTTTAAGGTCTGTCGAGATGAAGCTGGAAGATGGGAAGTCACAGAGGCTGGGAATCACCAGTTCTCAAGGCCAGGCCACTGGGCAGAGTTACTTGGCCAATGGTGTTCCAACCTTAGAAAAGTGTCCCCAGCCAGCAGAGTCCAGTCCAGGCTAAGTGGGGGCTGTGTGATTAGCGCCCTGCAAACTTTACTCATGATTCAGTATGCACACTCACCTAGAGTTCAAATGACGCAGACAGCTAGGGTGTAGGCTTTCAAATTCCAGCATGCATCAGAACCACCTGGAAAGCTGTTAAAACAGGATTGCTGGCTCCACCCCCAGAGTTTCTGATTCAGTAAGTCTGAGAATTTGCATGTCTAAGGAGTTCCCAGGTGATGCTGATGGAGCTGGTCTGAGGTCCTCTCTTAGAAATACTGTTTTAGAGGATGGAATTTTGAGTAGATTGGCATACCCTCCTAAGACTTGAAAGGGAACACAATCTGCTCACTCTCTGTTTCCAGACGGAGTCTCCACTGCTGGTCCGGCCGTATTTACCACACGTCACCAGGTCCGAACTGCATGCAATCATGACTGCTGGGTTCTCTACCATCGCTGGAAGTGTCTTAGGCGCATACATTTCTTTTGGGGTAAGAATATTTGCGGATCAATTTATGGAAAATACAACCTCCTCTTTCTTTGCTATTGTTATTTCTTTTTTTCTTTACCATTGCTGCCGGATAAGGAGGCCAAAAGAGAGTCGTTTTTGCTGGATGGCTGGTCACAGTTCCTTTGGCATTTGAATGGAGTCCCCAAAGGAGCTTTGGGGCTTCACTTTTATATCGCTGGCACCTAAAAGTGAATCCTATCCAACCACAGCAGAATACATCATATTATGAGGCTACTTTGGCTGAAAATATAAATCTGTACAAAAACAACCTATTACACTAGTAAAGGCAATCTAAACCAGAGGTCAACAAAGAATGACCCATGGGCCAATTCTAGATCACTCCTCTTTACTTTTAACTGAATTTATACTGAAAACCAGCTAGTCCTATTTGTTTCTCTATGGCAGCTTTCATGCTAGAGAGTTGAGAAGTTGTGGCTCCAAAAACCCAAAAATATTTACTCTCTGGCCCTTTACAGAAACAGTTATCTGACCCTGACCTCCAGCAGTGGTTCTCAAACCTTACTACACGTTAGAATCACCTGGGAGACTTTAAAAGCCCCAATACCCAGGCCCATCCCCCAGAGTAATTAAACCAGAACCTCTTAGGATGAGACCCAGGCATCAGTATTTTTTTTTAACTCCTCAGATTCCAATGTACAGCCCATTGAGAGCTGGTGGTCAATAGCATAGGGATGGAGAGCCTTATGGTAACTGGCGCATGTGCCCCAAGTACAGAGCTGACAAGCCACACATAGATGCCACCCCCATGGGAGAAATGGGATCAACAGCAGCCCTGTGACCCAGGTGACTGGGCGTTCTTACAAGATAGGCGAGTTTCACTCCAGGACTTCATCTGTTTCTTGGAAGCCGATCAGCAGGAAGAAGGAAGAGGAAAAGGGTGAAGGAGACCTCAGGAACAGCACTGTCACTGGATGCCCAGATGGTCCACTCTGCCACCACTGTGGGAATAGCACTGTCACTGGATCCCCAGATGATCCACTCTGCCACCACTGTGGGAATAGCACTGTCACTGGATCCCCAGATGATCCACTCTGCCACCACTGTGGGAATAGCACTGTCACTGGATCCCCAGATGATCCACTCTGCCACCACTGTGGGAATAGCTCTGTCACTGGATCCCCAGATGATCCCCTCTGCCACCACTGTGGGAACGCTGCCTGCAGAAATGTGCTGGGTGGAATGGGAGTGGGGAGAGGGTGCTGATTCTGGAATTCTGAAAAGATAGGGAAGAGGATCCAGAAACAATAAGGATGTGGGGAGGGGAGGGGAAAGAGTTTAAGTAGACCTGCAGTGAGGAGAGCAGAGATGCTCACAGATCACAGGAACTCGGCAGAAATGAGTATTACAACGTAAAGGCACAAACTTTCAGAAAAGCACAAGGAAGACAAGAGGGTTGTATCCATGCCCGCAGCCCCGGACATCCCCATCTAAATTGATGATGTAATGAAATATGGGATTTAGGGACTATTTGAAAATTCCAAAGGACAACAGAGAGGTGGAGGGATCTGTGAAAGCTCCTGCAGCACAGGATTAATTCTCTTTTGAAATGATCGGACTGGGGTGGGCTCTGTGGCCAAGTGGTTAAGTTCACACGCTCCGCTGTGGCGGCCCAGGGTTCGGATCCTGGGCGCGGACATGGTACCGCTCGTCAGGCCACGTTGAGGTGGCATCCCACATCCCACAACTAGAAGGACCTGCAACTAAGATATACAACTGTGTACAGGGGCGGTTTGGGGAGATAAAGCAGAAAAAAAAAAAAATGGCAACAGTTGTTAGCCCAGGTGCCAATCAAAAAAAAAAAAAAAAAGAAATGATCCGACTTTGGTTTTGTGCCTCTCTCCAGGGATGTGGTCAATTCACACAAATTACTCCCTCCTCCCTCTGAGTCTTATGTGATGCCAGCTTGGCTCCCTGAGCTCCTCCAAGCCTCCAAAGAAACACTGTTTTCTGGCATAGATGCAGTTCCTGCCCTTTCTCTTCCCTAGCGAGGCTTTTGGGCCATTCTTCCTGTACGCAACAGACAAGCTAAACCTAAGTTGCCTTCTTTCTCCTAAAATCACAGATTTCACCCACCCACTTATTAACTGCTTCAGTTATGTCAGCGCCTGCGTCATTGGCTATGGCTAAACTCCTTTGGCCTGAGACAGAAACACCTAAAATAACCCTGAAGAATGCCATGGAAATGGAAATGGGGTAAGTGAGATTCGTTCACCTCACTAATGACTATACAAGCTGTGGGCACGGGGCGGGGGCAGTGAATGGGTCCACATTCAAAGAACAGCAAAATTTGACAAAGAGCACAGTGAATTATGGTATTAAAGTGAATTTAATATCTCACTGACTGTTAGACTTCACTCCAGAAAATCTTGTTCAACCCTTGAAAACCTTTTTGTTTTCACTGACGTATAGTTGACATACAGTATTAGTTTCTGGTGTACAACATAGTGATTCGATATTTACATACATTACGAAATGATGACCACAACAAGTCTAGTAACCGTCTGTCACCATACAAAATTATTACCCTGTTATTGACTGTATTCCTTATGCTGTACATCCCCGTGACTTCTTTATGCCTGGAAATTTGTACCTCTTAATCTCCATCTATTTTGCCCGTCCCCCACGCTCCTCCCCTCGAGTGACCGCCAGTTTGTTCTCTATATGGGTTTGTTTGTTTTGTTATGTTTGCTCATTTGTTTTGTTTTTCAGATTCCACATATAAGTGAAATCGCACAGTATCTGTCTTTCTCTGTCTGACTTATTTCACTTAGCATAACGCCCTCTAGGTCCATCATTGTTGTTGCAAATGGCAAGATTTTTTTTTCTGGCTGAGTAGTAGTCCATTGTAAATCTATACCACAACTTCTTTTTCCATTTATTGATCTATGGAAACTTAGGTTGCTTCCACATCTTGGGTATTGTAACTTATGCTGCAATGAACACAGGGGTGCATATATCTTTTTGAATTAATGTTCTCATTTTTTTTGAAGAAATACTCACAGGTAGAATTGCTGTGGCATATGGTAGTTCTATTTTTAAGTTTTGGAGGAATCTCTCTACTGTTTTCCATAGTAGCTGCACCAATTTATATTCCCACCAACACTGTATGAGAGTTCCCTTTTTTTCACATTCTCACCAACACTTGTTATTTCTTGTCTTTTTGGTAATAACCATTCTAACAGATGTGAGGTGATATTCATGGTGTCTTTGATTTGCATTTCCCTGATGATTAGTGATGTTGAGCATCTTTCACGTGTTTGTTGACCATTTGTATGTCTTTGGAAAAATGTCTGTTCAGATCATCTGCCCATTTTTTAATTGGATTTTTTGTTCATATCCTATTAAGTTGTGTAAGTTCTCTTTATATATTTTGTGTATTAATCTCTTATCTGATATATCATCTGCAGATATTTTCTCCCATTCAGTAGGTTGCCTTTTCGTTTTGTTGATAGTTTCCTTCATTGTGAAAAAGCTTTTTGGTTTGATGTAATTCCATTTTTTTCCCATTATTTTTGCTTTTGCTGCCTTTGCCTGAGGAGACAGGTCCATAAAAATATTGCTAAGACCAATGTCTAAGAGCTGGCTGCCTATGTTTTCTTCTAGGAGTTTTATGGTTTCAGGTCTTACATTTAAGTCTTTAATTCATTTTGAGTTTATTTTTGTGTATAGTGTAAGAAAGTGGCCTTGTTTCATTCTTTTGCATGTAGCTGTCTAGTTTTCCCAACACCTTTTATTGAAGAGACTATCTTTTCCCGATTGTATATTCTTGCCTCCTTCGTCATAGATTAATTGACCATGTAAGCAGGGGTTTATTTCTGGGCTCTCTATTCTGTTCCATTGATCTCCGTGTCTGTTTTTGTGCCAGTGCCATGCTGTTTTGATTACTATAGATTTGTAGTATTGTTTGAAATCAGGGAGTGTGATGCCTCCAGCTTTGTTTTTCTTTCTCAAGATTGCTTTGGCTGATAACCTTTCTAAATACCTGAATATTATTACATTTCCTTGACTTCAGTGTAGATATTTTAAATATATTGTAGTGTTCATTGAGCTTTGATTTAGGACTGTTGCAAAGCCATAGGGTGACCATTTCTGGAAGTCTCTTGTGTGATAGGAAAAGAAGCTGTGATATAGGTATCTTTAACCCCTCTCCAGTTCATTTTCTTTTGCTGTAAAGACTAAGGGATTTAGGATGTTCAAAAGCATTTCATTAAATAACAGAATCCATCAACCAATATGTTTCTGAGATTCACCCCTTGTTTGTATGTGGGTAAAGTCATAACCATGAATGAAAAAGCAAGTTGTCAAAGAAAATGTATATATGGAATATGTGTGATTCCACTTATAAAGTTAGCAGATGTGTGAACCTACACAGCATATTATTTAGGGATGAAGACATATAGGGAAATTGAAAAGAAAGGGAATGAGAAGCAACTTCTAGGGAGCCAGTTACCTCAGATTAAAGAGGATGAGATTAAGGAAGGGCACTGAGGGGGAGGGGGCCCAAAGGTGAGGGTGACCTTCCATTTCTTAGGTGATGGATGTTCAGACCTTCCTTGAATTATTATTGCTTATTCCATGAATATTTTATAAATATTCTCTGGTAGCTACTTTTAATTAGATATAATTTTTGAAGCCTATAATATTTTATCTTTTCCCAACTTTTTAGTTATAAATGTCCCCAAATTAAAAGAGTAGTATAACAGACACCCATATGCCCATCACCTACACTCAGTAATTATAAATCCCATCATGATTTCATGGAATCCAGGTGAGGATTTTGACCAAGGCGTGGGCCTGAGAGTTTGTCTCTCCATCCGAATGAGCTCTGATTTCCCCATATCTACACCTGTGATGTCCATCTGCTGACAGCTCCTTGGTAATTCTGCCATTGCTATTTTTTGATAAAGTGATTCAAGGAATCTCCTAGAAGCAGCATCACAGGGAGCATCCGCATCCATCTCCCTGGTGGCAAACATCGCTGTGAATCTGATTGCCTTCCTGGCCCTGTTGTCTTTTGCGAATGCAGCCCTGTCCTGGTTTGGAAACATGTTTGACTACCCACAGCTGAGTTTCGAGGTATATTCTATCACGTTTCTCCTCCATTTTGTTTCTGCCCATCTTTGTTTAAAAATAAAATAGGTTTGTGAATTGCCTTCCCTAACTGCCTCCAGTACACTCGTACACAAGCACAAACCTCTCATGTATCCCCTATCTTCACACAGCTCTTTCTCTGTCTCCTGTCACCCTGCGTCCACCAACATACCATCATTCTCTCCATCCCAAGAATCCAGGTCACTTCATGTGACTGTTCCCAAGCTTGACTTCTAATGAACGAAGATGGACGAGGGCATGTGAAGGGATTTCTGTGTCTACAGGAGACAGAGGGGGTGGGAACAATCTCATCATGTGGGTGAGGCAGAAGAATGGGAGCAAATCTCTACTCTAATAAAGTATCTATTTTTGGTTTTTGTAGATAATATGCTCCTACATCTTCATGCCCTTTTCCTTCATGATGGGAGTGGACTGGCAAGACAGCTTTATGGTTGCCAAACTCATAGGTTATAAGACTTTCTTCAATGAATTTGTGGCTTATGAGCACCTCTCAAAATTGGTGCATTTAAGGAAAGAGGCTGGACCCAAATTTGTGGATGGTGTCCAGCAATATATATCGGTGAGTAAATATTTTGGTTTTTCAGTGCACTTCTTTACCACATATATACACCCATCAAATGGTTACTAGTGACTCTGATTGTCAGGCCACACAGTTGGGATAAATCAGAGAATAAAACAGACCCCAAATCCCAGAGTTCATGTAGCTCATAATGAACACAGCACCTCATAATTCTCAGTTACATTGAATTAATCATTGTAAGTGTGTGTGTGTGTGTGTGTGTGTTTAGAAGCACAGCTAATCTTTACCACTGTGATCATTTACTGTTGGGCACTGTGGATCCAAACCCGGAGTCATATGAGCTTGGACTGGAATCAATCCATCAACAATATTGAGTGCCTTCTGTGTGCAACATACCCAGGAACTGAGGCCACAGCATTGAACAAGTGATGAGGCCTCTGCCCTCGTGGGGCTCAGAGTCTAATGATCAGGAAGCTCTCTTCCTTTCAGCTTAAGGAATTCTATGGACTCTGAGAAACTGCCTAAATGCAACCTAGTGCCTGGACATCCTAACAAAGTAGTGAGACATAATCGCTGCTCTCCACGTAGATGAGGGAAGAGAAGCAGCACAGGGTCTGTGGTCTGAACCTTTGAGACAAGCGCCCTAGAACTATGTCAGGACTTCAGGTCAATAGCCTGCAAGGAGATGCTCATGTCCTCTTGGCCTTGGATGGGATAAGGGAGCTCGGGTGAGGCTCTTCCTTGGGCCGTATTTGCAGCTGAGTCTCCAGCTTCTATTTTCCTACAGAACAGAATTGTCACACACACAAACTCCCAGGGAAATGGTAAACATTTCTGACCACCACCATTACTCCTGGAAACAATCCATGTGGAATTAATGTCCTAGGTACATATTGGACTATAAAATCAAAGGGGAGGGAAAACATGCTGCCCAAGCTTCTGAGATGGCCCACCTCTGAACAGCCCCCACTCTCCAGCCTCCCAAAGACCAAACATGCACATTTACTCCCACGTGTTACACAAAATAACAGCACACCCCAGGAGAGTGTTGATTTGTATGTTCTAATCAGGGCATTTGACCCATGCGTCTGATGTGCACAGTGGCTCTGTAGGTCTCCTGTTTCTCAAATGTTCATTCTTCAGCTGACCACACAGTGGGACTTGGCCAAATGTCCTCATTGTCTGGAGGCCACCACAAAGCAGCTTGCTTCCCTGCCAAAAGTAAACCGTGGGCTCAATTAAGTGAAATGTTTTTCATTCCCAGCTGCCAGTTGCCAGGAGAAAGTACTTTTGTTAATGAGCAAAGCAAGCTCACAGGTCTGGCAGTGCTGAGCAGGTTTGTGAGCAGGTTAGTAAGAGGAGAGAGACAGGCCAGTAGAGCTGACTTGGGTTGGGGGTGGGCACGCCCAGGGGCAGGTGCACAGAGGACATTTAGGAATATGACCTCAATGGCTTCTGTTATTGTTGTCTCACAATGGGAAAAGCATTTTGTTTTCCCAATTTCTTATTTCTAATCAACAAAATGGGGATGAGTCCCTGCAATTTCTGTTGACCAACAAAGAATTGGAGGCGGTGTCCCAGTAGTCTCCTGGAAAAGGTACCACATGACTGAAGTGTAAGATCTGGGTCCATAGGCAAAAACCCCGTGTTATCCATTGAATTGGGCCACTGCTGACTTCTATCTGAGGTAAGAGGTCAGAACGTGTATGTCGTACTTTATATTACTCCATTTTCTCTTTCTTAATGATAGTACTTTGCATGTTTGTTTGTTTGTTTACATGCAATACATTTCATGGCACAGAATTCAAAAGGTAGAAAAAGGTGTAGAGGGAAAAGTGAGTCATCCTCCCTATTTCTCTGGCACTAGCTCCTCTCCCTGTGCCATATTATGCTTGCTGCTCTTAGCCTGGGTCTTTTCTCTTAATAACAACTCAAATGCATTTCTGTACCAGTGCCTGTGACACCGTATTCTATGTGCAAGCACACCATAATCTATTTTAGCCAGTCCCCTGTTGATGAGCACTCTTATCGACTTTTTGCTTTTGGAAGTAGTGCTACAGTGACCGTCCCTGTACATATGGCATCTTTGCTCATGTGCAAGGAGAGCTGTAGGATGCTCTCTTAATTTCCTACAGCACTTCTTACCACCATGTAGTCTTGCACATTTCTGGGCAAAGACAAAGAGGAATCATCCCAGCCTCCTTTCCCTCTTCTTATAAAACCCTACGTGGCCCCATCTGTGTGCGCCCTCCGCAGATCCCCAGAAGGAGAAAGAGGACTCTCGAGCACTTCACGCCCTCTCCCTCCCGATGGTCCCCTAAAAAGTTGCCTGTTTTTGAAGCCAATTGAACTAAATGAAAAGCACTAGACAGAGCAGGGGACGAGGATGAGCTATTCCAGAAACAGTGGACTGCTCAAATACTTGAAATATTTTCCAAAGGAGTTCTCAGAAACCATTGAAAGAAGAGGGACCTTATCAACAGAAACTTACTGTGACCACTTGACTCTTGAATGTGGGCTTTAAAAATCCAGTTAGTAAAAGAAAAAAAAAGGCACCTCCAGTTTTGAATGTAGCATTGACCAGGTTTTTCCCTTGAACCAAATCATAGAATTTTCAGGATTTTGGGGGAAAATAATTGTTGCCTCAATTGTGAGGTTGCCTTTGCCAGATTGGGTATACCTCCAGTGAACAGTGAAGTACCCTGGCTCTTCCAAGCCTCTGTAGTCAGTCCCTCAGCCTGAGAAAGAACAATCTGCCCTGAGCAGCACCTCTTGCCTTCAGAGTAGAGGCAGAGGGCCACGCTCACACTTGGACGAATTCACCTTCCATCCTCTCACAGCCCTGTGAGAGGACAGTCCGTTCTCCTGCTTCCAAGGGGCACCTCATGTTCCTATGGGCTAGTCAGAGCTGAGGAGCAAAGAAAGGCAAGCACACCCCACGGCCAGAAGGAAAGGGACTCCTGTGATAGCTGTGAGCTTCCATTGTACAGGGGGCCAGCCCCGTTACCCAGTGGTTGAGTTCGTGCACTCTGCTTTAGTGGCCCAGGGTTTTGCTGGTTTGGATCCTGGGCATAGACATGGCACCGCTCATTAGGCCATGCTGAGGCAGCATCCCACATAGCACAACCAGAGGGACCTACATGTAGAATATACAACTATGTCCTGGGGGGCTTTGAAGAAGAAGAAGAAGGAAAAAGAAAGATTAGATATTAGCTCAGGTGCCAATCTTAAAATATAATTATAATAATAATTCATTTTACATTATATCATTTTTACTCAAGTATAATTTACATATAAAAAAGGCTCACTTTTGGTGGACATGTGAGTTTTGACAAATGTTTCACCTGTGTAACCACGACCACGATCAGATATAGAACATTTCCATCTCACCTGGAAAATCTTCCTCATGGCCAGTTGTCGTCAACAGCCCCCACCCCCACCCCACCCCAGTCCCACCCAGGCGGCCACTGATCTTTCTTTCACCATAGATTATCTGTGCTTCTTCTAGAATTTCCTATGAATGGCCTCACTTACCATTCATGTTGTTGCATGTATTAGTTCTTTTACTTTTTATTGCATAGTAGTATTCTCTTTTATGGATATCCACAATTTGTGTATCCATTTGCCTGTTGAAGAACATTTGGGTCATTTCCAGAGTGGGACTATTAGGAGTAAAGCTGCTGTAAATATTCATGGAAAGCATTTGTGGGCATAGGTCTTTATTTCTCCTGGGAAAATTCCTGGGAGTGGACTTCTGGGTCATGCGGGCAGTGGATGGTAACTTGAGAAGAAGCTGTCAAGTTTGTGTTTTACGAACGGGCTGTCAGTTTACACTCTCACCAAAAATGTACCAGAGTTCAAATTTCTCCATGTTCTTGCCAATACTTCGTATTGCCCAAGTTTATAGCTATTTTAGTGGATGTGTAATGGTATCTCATTGTTTGAACTTGCATTTCCCTGGTGACAAACACTGTCAAACATCACCTCATGTGCTTGTTGGCCATTTGCATGTCTTTTGTGAAATCCCTTCATTTATTAGTCACTTTTCTTATTATTGAGTTATAACAGTTCTTCATGCATTCTGAATAAGTCTTTGTCAAATAAGTGTAATGTGAATATTTTCTGGGAATAATTTTGTATTTTCAGCAGCTGGTCCTGTGCCTGGCACATTGTAGCACATTCAATGTGACCAGGCCACACTGAATATTAAAAGTTGTCATTAAGCAGAAAGTAGCATTTGTAGAGGCCAAGATTACCAATTCCAAGTCCTTTGTAGAGAGTCTCTGAATCCACACAGTCCCTTTCTCTCCATCCAAATTCAAGGGGAAATGGAAAAAAGAGTCTAGGAAGCAACAGGTGTTTGACACCGTGCACTGTGCACTTATTTGCCAGTATTGATTCTATCATCAGAATAGGAAGCCCAGTTAGGATGTCAGATTTACTAACTTGGTCACACCGTGTATGCATCTGTGTCTTTATGCTTATTTACAGATTCGTTCTGAGACAATCGCTACTTACGCTCTCTGTGGCTTTGCCAATTTCGGTTCCCTAGGAATAGTGATCGGTGGACTAAGTAAGTGAAAAGAATATTCTTCAACAGCAGATGTGCTGTAAACATGCTTCAGATCTGCATGTTGCTCTGTAAGGTTATTCGTGTCGGGAAAAGAAGGCCCTGCAAGAGCAGTAAATCCGTTGGGGTCTATTTGTTATCCCTGCTCTGCAGTGTAGTTTCCCTGTGTAGACCCAAGCTAACATCGGGAAGAATTTGCCCAAATGCACAGGTGCCTCTCCAGCCAGGGATGACACAAGGCTTTCACTTCACGTGCCAATTCCAATAGACTTATAACAGCCACGTGGAGAAGGATTCTGAGGTCCAATGGAAGTTAAGTGGGAAAACGCTGTGATTAGTGAGTGATGTCTGCCATGGGCACAGACGTGGATGGTGACAGATGAGTTGCAGATGTTTGGGATCCTCCCTTGCGATGCATTTGCCTTCCTGTGCCCTCAACATGCTGTGTGCACCCTTTGGATGAAACTTAGGATGTTTTTCTTCTGTAGAGAATGGAAGCCTCTGGGCCTGTAGGTGTGGACACTCTTCTTTTCCTGCCACACCAGGGAACTTCTCTGGATGTGAAACTCATCGCTAAGCTCATGAATCTTAGATTTCCAAGCTAAGTTTAAAAAAAGGGAAAGTCAGCTGATCTGAGACTCCAGCCCCAGAACAATGCTCAGAGGCTGGGAATTTGGAATTCTAATCAATAAGCCTCAACATTAACCTCATATCTGCTTCCATGTTTCCAGCATCCATGGCTCCTTCCAGGAAGCGTGACATTGCCTCAGGGGCAGTGAGAGCTCTGATTGCGGGGACCGTCGCCTGCTTCATGACCGCCTGCATCGCAGGTACTGCTTCCGTTCTTTGTGTCCTGTGTCCCTGTGCCCACAGCTCTCAGGGGTCCGTGCCTCTAACCTGTACATGCAGCATATGCTGTGCAGAGAGCTGAGAGGCAGGGCCGTGTTAAGCATGTCGTGAAGTGAAATGTATGGAGCGTGGTGGAGAAGCTGAGAACAGAAGGAGACTTCAGTGACCTCGTGAATTAATAAAATCCGTGGTGCTCTGTCCCACTTCTAGGCATCCTCTCCAGCACTCCTGTAGACATCAACTGCCATCACACATTAGAGAACGCCTTCGCCTCCAGCTTATCTCAAAACACAACCGATATGGTGTCCTGTTGCCAGAGCCTACTGAGCAGGTATTGTATTTGCTATAACCTCTTTATATCCATCATTAATTTAAAAATCAGACCTAAAGAACTCTTCTACTTATTTTTAAACTTCATAACTCTTACTTTATTTAAATATAAGAAGATCTGTGGCAATTCTAACCACCTTTCATTTTGACGTTTCTCAGCTAAGACTGGGACCCATAGCCATCTAGTGTCACTCAAGCATTTCACACGCCCCCGCTGTGTTAGGCACTTGGTGTGAATTAGCTCGCTCACACCTTGCAGACACTGTGTAAGTTAGGCACTGTTGCTTTTTTAAGTGTTATATAAAATCAGGGCTTGGGGACACGCTGGTACTAGTTACTAGGTGCTGCCTCCCTTTCAAGGGGATCAAGCAATGCAGGCTGTCCTGACAACACGGTGATGGTGACGGGCCATGGTGGATGAGGGGCTGCCAGTGCCCCATGCCGGCCACCCCCTCCCTGTTCAGTTTCTATTTGCAAAATCAATATCCCCACCCCATCTGCCCTTCTTAATGTGCAAGTGTTTTATAAGGATTAGTTCTATCCTTTCTTTGTTTATTCTGGAGGAAATAGGTGGAGTCCTTGAGGCCAAACAGGCTTTGAGAGTCAAAACTATTTCTTCGGTGCCTCTTTCCTTAACCCACTGTAACCTGAGTGTGAGGGGGAAAATGAGCATCCTGTCCTGTGCTATTTTTAACTGTCATCTTCTGCTCATCTGTCCTTCCCATCTTCTAAATCTCAGCTAACTGTTTCATTCTACTTTCTACCAGCACTGTTGCCGTGGGTCCCGGGGAGGTCATCCCAGGAGGGAACCACAGCCTGTCTTCTTTGAAGACCTGCTGTGAATTGCTGAAGCCATCAACACTGAACTGCACTTGGATCCCTGACGAACTCTGAGCTCAGCCACTTCTCCAACAGAACTCTAAGTACAGATGCTGAACTTTCTGCTTTGGGGAGAAAAGAAAAATCTATTCTCCACAGATTGGTACTTCCATCATGGAGTCAGCTTTACCTGGAAAGAAGAAAAACAGGAGTGAACCCTTCAGATCTAGAGCAACTTCCTCCCCTCCTCAGCCCCTTCCCCGCTGAGAACTACTATAGTGTCCCCAAGTGAGGTGTTGTCTCCAGTCCCCAAAATGTCTTCTGACCTTAGAATTTCAGGACATTTAACCAGCATTCAGGTATAAATGATGGCTCACAACAACTGGGCTGTGACTCAGCCATACTCAGTGTGAGTCTGTAAGTAATCCAGAGTGACCCACTTTAAAATCATCTCATGCGAGGTCTCTGCTTTCACCCTGGCTGAGCTGAAACAGCCTAAACATGAATCTCAGGTGGAGGAGGACCAGTCACATAGCACCCGCTCATCATCTGCCCTGAGGAAGTCCCACAGAAATCAGGAGTCCTTCAGGAGAGCGCCTAGACCATTCCAAAGCTAGGTTTTAAATCCCATGTATCTTAGAGTTATTCGAGTCAGCTTATGCTGAACTGTGCTGCAGTAACAAATAATTCAAAAACCTTGGTGGCTTACAAGTTTATTTTTCAATCATATTTTGTGTTTAACGAGGGCCAATTTTGGCCATACTCCATGTTGTCTTCATTTCCAGGACCCAGGCTAAAGGAGCAGACCCTATGTGGGGCACGTTGGTCTTACAGGAGAGGAAAAAGAAAGATGAAGACCACGTGACGGCTCTTAAAACTTCTGCTAGGAAGTGACACCCTTCACTTCCACCACCTTCCATTATCCAAGGATAGTCATGTGACAAGCATGAGTCAGTGGCCATAGAAGATATATCCTGTCGTAGGGAGGGATAGCGAATATTTTGAAGAAATAATATGATGTACCACATGGGTACATAATATCCATGTCTGCCTTCGAGGAGTCAACCTGTTATAGAGCATAACTGTAAGCCTATTCATGTGCAAATTTGATTACGTTCCTGGTTACAAGACTGGAAAATGGTGCTACTCTTTAGTCAAAAAACCATGTAAGGACCACTTGAAGAACAAAATTAAGTCCTGATTGAGATCTGAAAACCTTCCATTGATACTTCCATTGACCAGGAGAGCATCAGCATCAAACTTGCTTGATGGATGTCAAACAAGAACCTTCCACAGACAATGGTGGGGTGCTCTTTACTGAAATGCTCATCATCATTGCCGTTAACAGCATAAAGACCACATTTTCTGAGAAAACACACACACAATGACTGGATTAAAGGGGGATGCACACAAAAGAAAGAATGTGAAAAATGTTTTGGAATACCTGAATTAATTTATATGTTTTCCTTTTTGTTCATGCACAAGAGTAATTTTTTTAATCCATGTGTAAACTGTTGGTTGTTTTTTTTGTTTGTTTGTTTTTTTGGTGGTGGTGGTGGTGAAGGAGGAAGCTAAATGCCCAAAGGACTCAATCTCTGAAGTACAATGTACTAGAATATTTCTACTTACTGATCATTTGTATCAAATTTTTCTTGGAGGGGCCGGCCCCATGGCCGAGTTGTTAAGTTCACACACTCCGATTCGGCAGCCTGGGGTTTCGCTGGTTCAGATCCCGGGCGCAGACATGGCACCGCTCATCAGGCCATGTTGAGGCAGCGTCCCACATGCCACAACTAGAAAGACCCACAACTAAAATATACAACTAGCTACTTGGGGGACTTTGAGAGAAAAAGCAGAAAAGAATTTTTTTTCTTGGAGCTCTTTATGTCCATTCAGTATTTAGACTTTGTTTTAGGAAAATGTATTTACCTGTCTTTCCCTCCGTTCTCAGTGTCTGGTGTCAGCCTTCATAAAAGCCTGTGGCACAGTGTGTCAGGGATGCCAGTCATTCACATGTTGGATCTCCTTTGTCTGTTATCGCTATTAGTTTTCTAACTTTTTTTTCTCCTTTTAACTCTGCATTTTTCTACTCTGTTTTATTCCTAAGAATCTCTTTCTGAGAGACTCTCTTTGCTGTTTGTAGTGGGCCTCTCTGGCCAACTAATTTTCAAATTCTGCCTGTTGCCATAACTATTCCTTGGATGTTTGTAGCTCTGCTCTGAGCTCTTTTTTTTATTTCAAAGAAATCTTAATTACCACCCTTTGTTGTTGTTTTCTTCTTTTTCAAATTCAAAAAGTAATATCCATTTGTAATAAAAAGTGATGATATTACACACACACACATCTTTCTCTCCACACTGTTCACCTCAGCTGTCTTTCCAGTACCACACCCTTGAGATTATTAAAAATTAACCAGCATACGCACTGTGTTAAACACATATAAGAATATGGGGAATTTGTTGTTTCTACACAAATAGAATGAGCCTCTTTACATAAGACCTTCAACTTCTTTTCACTTGGCAATATAATTTGGAAATTCCTACAAGTTATTATACATAGTTCTAGCTCTGACCTTCCCTTCCTGCTAGTGTGTGTGTGTGTACATGCACGCACGTATATGCATGCACAATTCTACACAAATGAGACAATATACATGCTGGGGATGGGAGGGAGAGAGACATTTTATTGTCTTTCTACTTTCTTCCCTCCTCCTCTCTCCTGCCCCTGGCCCCCCACACACAGGTAACCCAGGTTAAACAACTTGATGCTTTTTAACATCACTATACTTTTTCCTGTCCTTTTTGTCATGTTCAGGTCGTATTTTACAAACATGTCCATCTATTGAGGATTGGGATGGTAGTTTTACAATATAGATCTTCCTTGACTTACAATGGTGTTATATCCTGATAAACCCATTGTTAGTTGAAAATATCATGTCAAAATTGCATTTAATGCTCCTAACCTACTAAACATTATAACAGCCCAGCCTACCTTAAACATACTCAGAACACTTACATTAGCCTAAAGTCAGGAAAACTCACCTAACACAAACCCTATTTTATAATAAAGTGTTGACTATCTCATGTAATTTGTTGAATACTGTACCGAAAGTGAGGAACAGAGTGGTTTATGGGTGCAGAATGGTCGTACGTGTATCGGTGGTTTACCCTCGTGATCGTGGGGCTGACTGGGAGCTGCCGCTGCCCAGCGTCACGAGAGAGTGTCGTACCGTATAGAGTATTGCTAGCCCTGGAAAAGCTTAAGATTCAAAGTACAGTTTCTACTGAAAGCATATCGCTTCCACACCATTGTAAAGTCAAAAATCATAAGTGGAACAATCGTTCAGTTGGCAACCGTCTGCCCTGGGATTACTCACATTTCTATGCAGTTTACTTTTCTTCTGTAACAATTCTGTGTGGATAGTCAAGTCCCCTGGCAAAACTTTCAAAGTCTTCATAACAGCCCATGACGTGTATGTATATGTATGAACCGGTCCTCTAGGCACAAGCATCCACTTTCTTTCCAGTTTGTTTTTGTTTTGCTTTTGGGCTCCTTTGAACAGTTTTTGTCCATTTGCTGTACATATTGCTGCTTTTATTTTCTTTAGCAGTGCTGTCTGATGGAAATATAGTACAAGTTGCATGTAAATTTAAAATTATCTAGTAGCTACATTAAAAAACTTCAGAGAAACTAGTAAAGTTGATTTTAACAGTATATTTAACCCAATATATCCTAGATATTATTTTGATGAGATATTTTACATTCTATTTATTGAATTAAGTGGTTAAAATCTAATGTATATTTTATACCTAAAGCATTTCTTGAGACACTAAATTTTCATTGGCAATACTTGATCCACATTTAGATTTCATAAAATTTGTAGTTGAAAAGTACATTTACATACCCAGGTTGTTCCAAACATGCTTAAGAGTTTTCCAGTGGAAACTTCTATTTCCAACTGAAATGAGTATCATTTTTAAATTAAAGTTTTATGTTCTCAGTTCCATATATGAAAGAGTTCCATATTTCAAGTATCAGTGGCTACCATATTGGACAGTGAAATTTGATAGAATAATCATTCTAGGTGAATTTGTAGGTGAATTAAAGTGTATGTATATTTGGTATTAATATATGTTGCCAGATTGCTTTTTAGAAAAATATATTTTCTTAATTTTCATCTGCTTTGTGATATAACCTTTCAGATGTGTTTTATTCATCCACCTCTGTGTGTATGTCTGATATTTTTAATGCAACATGTTCACATAAGTCCCATGCTGATTTCTTTCTTCAATATTGTCCATCCTTGAGCCGAGGATGGGGTTACTATTCCTGAGCCATATGAGAAAAGATAGTAAGGGTAAGGACCAGTTGAGTGAGCTGGTGAGCACTTTAGGGTTGTCGCCTCCAGAACCTTCTCAATCCTCTGTGAATGCTGTGAGTGGCTCTGGGCTGGCTGGAAATTTCCCTCCTCCCAGTGAAACCACTTGACGGAGGTTTTTGGTGGTGGTGATGTCTTCACTCTTCTCTAGCAGACACAGAAGGTGGAGGGCTGTTTGCTCCCCCGAGTTCATCCTCCACCCACCCGCCCATCGTCTCCTAGGATGGCAAAGATGGAGTGTGCATGTGTTTCCTGTGTGTTTGCTTGGGTGTTATCTGAGGTCATCAGGGCTGACAGCAGGTTGCTGAGCATCTATGCACCCCGACCATGTTTAAAGCCAAGGCTGTGACATCTATTTTGAAGAATTCTGTACTTTGTCTAGTCTGCCCATGAAATTTGAAGCCCCCAGCCTTCTCTCTGTGTCTATATTCACACTGGTACAGTTTCCACTAATCTGAAAACCCTTTTTCAAACACAGCATTATGGGTCCAGATACGAATTTTTCCAAATTTCAATGAAGAAGGAAGTTTCTTTACTGCTTCTGTTCTCCTTGTTGTTCTCCACTGGTTTGCAAAAGGAGAGGGAGGTGGAAATGGCATTTCTCTCCCCAATCCAGAAACCATGGTTATAAACAAATTCGCTGACCCTGCAGGCCTTAGGGTCTCAGCCAAGAATAGACTGGAGTCATGGGATGTGGAGAATTTTCTTTGATTTTTTTTCCATTGGTCAAATCAGCACATCCACACAGTTCGATCTGAGTGAGAAGGTCTCTGTAACTACACAGATCACCAACATGCATCCATTTTGCAAATGCCTCCAACTAATGGCTCCTCTATTTCTGTAGTCTAACTAGGCTGGTAGGCCACTGTAAAGAGCTGAAGACGCGGACTTGCCCAGTGAGGCCGACTTCCAATCACAGAGCAATTCCGAATCAGGCACGCTCATGAGGAAGGTGCTGCAGGACAGTGTGCCGGGAAGGGGTAAACTACCCGAGTGCACTGGAGCAGGGGAAGGGAGGCAACCACGCATGTTTAAACAGGCAGGAGCACAGGATTTAAGGAAGGAATGCCTGGTACAGGGGCACCACGGGGAGCTAATGAGCCATATGGTCCTGAGAAAAGCTACTTTTTACAGCTTGTTACTTTAACAATGAAAACAAACAAAAAAAACCCTTTCTTTCAAGCTAAAGCAAAAAGAATGTATTTACCCATTCTTTTTCTAGCTCTAAAGACAACACAAGCTTATGATAATAATTATCCTTTCCTTTACATTACAAAGGCACTGTGACTGCCCCCTGGATGTAGGGGGACTGCTTTCAACCCTGCTCATTAGTGGGCTACTTGGCAATTTCATTTCAAGAGACTCTAGAGCGTAAATAAAGAGTCTGCACCAAGCCAGCTCTCTTACCCATTATGCCTTTTGTAAAATGCAAAGACAGTGACTGATTTTAGGGATCAGCCTGTAGCTGTGGAACAGAGAAAAGCCCTCAGATGACAACCTTGAAATGTGGTCCTCGGGCAACTGACACCCAAATGCTTTACCATGAGAAACTAGTATTAGGAAAAAACTGATGTCTTACAAGCCATGTCAACATGGAGAATCAGCCCTACATCTTCCGTGCTCTGGGCATGCTTCTGGAATATTCATGAAATAAGAGGATAGTAGAACCCTGGGTCATTCAGAAATGCTTCAGCTCCTCTCACCCCCCCAGTCATGTAGAGCCACCAAACCCATGGCTAACAGCAGAGCTGGGGCAGAGTCCCTGGGTCTAATCTGAATCCCTTCAACTGCAGAGCGCCTCCCTCCTTCTCGTAATTGTCCATACATCTGTCTCACCGCTAGACTACTAATTCCTGTGTGTCTCCAGTACCTAGGATCTGGCATCTGGTAGACATTCGGTAACTGTTTACTCAATGAATGGATGAGTGAATATTGCAATATGGCCAGCCTTCACACAAGCAGAAATAGTTACTTAGTTCACTGTTAAAAACTTTTTAAAAATCTCATCTAAAATGCACACTCATAATAAAAATTGCAAATGATATCTAAGCGTATAATTGAGAAAATGGAAATTTCCTCGCTCGTCAATCTCATTCCCCGTAGTTGGCCACTGTTAACACTTTGGCGCCACTATTAATTTTTCCCTCCATCTTATAAACAATACACTAAGCTACAGCTATCAAGCTGGAGTGGATGAGTCTTCTTTCCAGCCCAATGCCTCAATCACTTCCACCTTCCATTTCTTGGCAACCTCAGGCACGTGATTTTGCTTGTCTATAACATTAACTGTGTTATACAGTGATCAGCAAACACAATTCCAGAGACTTGCCTTCCTGATCGTCTATGAAGCCAGCCTGCAGTTTAGTAGTATTGTCTACACTGAAGCTAAATGGAATCTTTAAAAGCATCCCAACATCCGACATAAATGGGCATATTTTAAATAACCAGAATTTTATGCTTATATGAACAATTGTCCTATAACATTTGGAAAAGCTCTTAACAGGAAACAGAAGACCACAAGCTGGTGGCTACTTCTGGCAGGTGTGGAAGTATAACTCAGCAGTTAAGAGTCCAGCTCTGTTGCTGAACTGTTAATGTTCAAATTCTCGCCCTAAACATCAGCTCCATCACCTTAGATATTTATGCAACCTGTCTGTGCCTCAGACTCCCCATCTGTAAAATGCAAATAAGCATATCTCCTCTCCTATATTTTTGTGAGAATTAAATAAGTTAAATCATGTAGAGCACGTGGAAGAACTCCTCACAGAGAAAGACTGCAACACACACTCTGCATTGAGGCTTAATTTATACACAGTAAATGCACAGATTTTAACTATACAGCTTGATGAGTTTTGACAAATGTCCACACCCATGTGACCATCACCCCAATCAAGCTGCAGCACATTCCCATCATTTTAGGAAGTCCCCTGCGCCCTTCCCAGGCTATCTCACCCCCATCCTCCCACGTAATCCTGATTGACTTTCTTTCCCCAGAGATCAGTTCAGATAAATGGTTCGGAGAGAACTTCATAGAAATGGAGTCACACGTGCTTTCTTGTCTCACGATCTTCTCACTCAGCGCAATGTGTTTAAGTTTTATCCAGTAGGTCGTTCTGTTTATATTGCTGAGTATTATCCCATTGTATGAAGAAACCACCATTTATGAGTCCATTCTACTCTTGAAGGACTTTTAGAGTATGTTCAGTTTTTGCAGAATATTTGTTTTTGAAAGAAGCTTCTATTTGACACCATTGTTTGGGTGTTTCGGAATATTTCGAGCTTTGGAAATATAAACTGGATCGTGAAGAAGGCGTGGTGCCCTCATGGGGGCTGCTACTTACCGCCCTTTCTCTCCCTCGTCATCTTGCCGAGTCTCTTTACTTACATGTTGTTCTTCACAGGGATTGTCAAGATCACTGGCTTCAGGCCACAAACTGGAAGATCAGTGATGCCAGAGCCTCAAAGGGAACACCAGGCCACTCTCGGTTGAATAGCACGTTGATGAGCCTGCTCCCACACGCTACATAATGGTCCTTTCACTGTGCTGCGTTCTGAGAAAATCACTTGGCTTTTCTAAGTCTCCAATAAAAAAGAGTTACATTAGCATTTGACCCCACAGGGCTATAGAGGAGGAACATGAGTTAAAAGAATACAAGAAATGCAAAAAGAACACTTTGTAGTTTGAACACAGTGTAGGAAAGCCTGATGTGCATGCAAGGTGAGCTCTGATCATAACAGACTTGCAAGGTCTAGAAGCATCCTCAGCTGGGAACTTTGTTACTTAGGAGCTACAATAAATTTAACCCCATTTACGGGAAAGGTTGGCTAGTTCTTAAAAGCACTTGCGCATAGCAAAGACCCTAATTTTCATCCCCCCTCTTACCACTAACATGCTTGAGGGGAATTTTACTGAGGTTATAGGTTTTTACAAGTGTCTCTCCTCAGGTGGATGGCATAGACACAGTCCAGACATCAATAGTGAGGAACAGGGCAGACCCAGAGAGCTTCCCCAGCAACTGACCAGAGCCCGCGTGGGCCTCGGAGGACAAGGCAGGGGTCCAGGTTCTGGAGGAGGCTCCCTGTGTTGGCTGGTGAGATTGTACCGGGACAGGCGCTCAGAGGCGTTCTTGTCTCTACCCTTCTGGTAACAGCTTTTATAAGATGCTTCACTGCAAAGGTAATCAGTCGTATTTGTTGTAGAAAAATATGCGTAATCTTGAAAAAATAAAAACTTTACCCATATCCCCTCACAAAAATATGAGCGCTAACAATCTGTGGTGTGTAGCTATTCAATGTGTGTGTGTGCACGCGTGTGTGTATAACACATTTAAAATGAGGTGACTATTGTGATTTACTTTGAGGCCAGCTTTTCCCCCCTTAATATATCATGAACACGTTTGCATGTTGTTAACTATTCTTCTGCATCATCATGTTTAAGCAGCTGCTGAGCGTCCCGTGTGTGACTGTACCATAATTTATCCCGTCTCCTATGGTTGGCTGTTATGGACATTTCCCATTTTTCATGATTATTAACACATTGCAATAAACTTTCTTGCAGCCAAATCTTTACACAAATTCACGATTAGTTCCTTGTAAAATAGACAAAAATGTTAGAGACACATAGAGATTTATCTCCCAACAGAATGTTTCCTATCTTATGCTAAGCCTCAGGGCAAAGCCTATGATCCATCTTTGAATGGACATTTCTCCAGCACAAAGCCAGTCTACCTATGATCAAACTCCTAGATTCTGCTGGCCATCAAGAAGGTGGTTAAAACACAACAGCAAGCCTTGGCTTGTGTGGGATTTCATATACTTGCTTTGTAAAAACCCTTGGTGCATGACATATCAGGTTATCTTCATCTGCTTAAAGATGCATTGTCTAGTTCCAGAGTTGAAACTAAAATGATTTCTCTATTTCTTCAGTGGGCTTTTATCCTGCCCACACAGATTCATTGATATGAATAAAACAAAGGTAAGTCTGAATGCTTAGACCCAGTCCAGGAGGAAAGAAGTCCTAGTCCACGGAGAATCAGAAAGTATGGCCCCCATCAGCACAGTTGGATACAGGGCGCGCTGACAGCGGGGGAAGGGTGAGCACTGCATGGGCCCCTGAGGAACTGAGTCCGTTCATCCCATCAAGGGAGGGCCAGTAATTTCATCAGCAAAAGCAGGATCCAGAATTGTGTGTCCCATCTCCTCAGGTTGCCCAGGAGAGCAGCCATGTGTTTGAAACCGGCAAACAGCCATTGATGATTAAGTTTCTAGGTACTAAAGTTTTTTCCTTTTTGTAATCACTGATTGTAGCTTTTAGCTGTTTAACCCACCCATTGTTAACTGTGCTGTTTAGGCAATGTGCTATCTGACTCCCACTAGTTTTCCACAGATAACATCTCCCTGGAGCCTGGGTCACCAAGGTAATGGGTGTTTGAGCTGTTTTTCAGGAATTAGAACTCCTTGTCCACTTCAGGCTGGTTAAGACCACAAACTCATCAACCAGGCCCACACAGATATCCGATAAGTGACCTTTTGACATCAGGAAGCTAAAAACTCCACCCTCAGATCATGCTAACCCTGCTATTTTGTGAACATGGGTCCTATGAAGAGGCATGAAGACTGACTATGCTTGGTCACATCATCAATTACCTCACCTCTCCTCACCTCCAATCACCTCTCTCCACATCTCAGACCACTTGCCCCCTATCCCATAAATATCCCTGAGTCTCTACTTTTGGGGAAGCAGATGTGAGGCTTGTGCTCTCGCTTCTTCACATGGCTGCCTTGTCAGTAAACTCTTTCTCTGCTGCAATCTCATCATCTCGGTGTTTGGCTTTCTGGGCTGTGGGCAAAAATGAACCTGGTTCCATGACAGGTTCCCCTTTGTGGGGAGAGGGGCTCAACTCCCTATACTCATGGTTCACAAATGGCAGCCTACTGTACACTGTTCTGTATCTGGGCTCTTTTTCACTTAATAGTATATTCTAGGGCTTTTTCTAAATCACTACATAAAGACTTCATTCTTCTGTACATATCATATGGATTTACAATAGTTTATTTTGTACTCTTCTATTTATGTTGTGTCCCATGTTTTGTAAAACAAACAAAACAATTGCTGTAGTAAATAGCCTCTACCTATGTCGCTGCAGACACGTGTGAGCATACTTGTAGGAGAGATTTCTAGAAATGGAATTGCTGAAACGTGGGCCATGTACATTTATGATTTTGGAAGATGTTAAAAAATTGTCCATCATGGAGATTTGACTGATTGATATTCTCACTAGCCAAACACAGTGCACTGTTTCACTAAACTTTTGGATTTCACAAATGCAAAGGAAATGGTCTCTCAGTGTTGCTGTAATTCTCATTTCTCTTGTTTAACGAGGCTGAGGATTCTTCTGTGTGTTTAAGAGCCATGTGCATTCTTCTTCTAGGAATCGTCTCTTCCTATCCTTCATTTCTCTGTTGGGTAAGTCGTCTTTTCCTCAGACATTTGTAGGGGCCATTTTTCTATTGGGGAGCATAACATTTTGTCTGTGATAAGAATTGAAAATATTTTACCCATATTGTCATTGTGTCTTTACTTTTTTGTAGCGGTTTTTTGCCATATAGAAGCTGTCCCAACATCACCTGTTGAATACTGGTAATTTCTGTTTTCCTCATTTATGTGAGATGCCACTTTTATCACATAATAAAGCCTCATGTATTGGGGTGTATGTGGACTTTCTGTTGTGTTATCTGTCTGTCTACTGAGGATCAATTGGTTGATCTTGAGGAGATCAAAGTGTGCTACTCCAAAAAAATGCCACTTGGGTGTAAGGACTGTTTTGAGCTGAAAGCACTTAGCTCTCTGCCCTCCCCCTTACTCACTGGAGATGACTCATCAAAGGAGAAGGCACCAACTGGAGTCTGTATGACACACCTTACTGCGTAATTCTCTTCCTAAAGTTTCTCCCACATATTTACTTTACCACAATTTAGTGTCTCTAGGATACTGAAAGCACAATTACTGCCAATTTGCTTCCTACAATTTACCCTTTTCCTTTGTCTAATTGTGTCTAAGTCACAATTTATCAATCTTTGTTAAAACGGCATGTAAGCCCCCGGGTCTAATCACTTCTTTGAGTTTTTACTTCTTTCTTGTGAAGTTCCCATATACATGCAAAATAAACCTTTTCTCTGTTATTCTGTCTCTTATCAGTTTAATTTGTGGGTCCCAGTCAGGAACCTAAGAGGGTAGAGAAAAATATCCTTTCCCTCCCCAACAGTCTCTAAAATGGAGATTATAATATCTACTCCAGAGAATGAGCCTTAAGAATTAAATGAATGTGGCATGTTTGGCTCATAAATTTCAGCAATTATGATGAAGAGAAGGAGAATACTGCCGACTTCACTCTTGGGCAAAGAAATGCAGGTACCCAGAGGGTTCACAGATAATGACAGCTCAAGGATTAGCCTTTCCATTACCCTCTGAACTAACGACTTCTCTACATGCAGAAAGTGATGTTCTCAATGATTTTCATAATGGATTTGAGATGATCTTAGTGATTTTTTCACTAACCCAGTTTGAAAGGGAATCTCTGGGCTGTTATTCCCCTGAAACTGGCCTGCGGAGGCGAAATGTCAGATCAGAGCAGACTTGAACTCCAGTTTAGCCGCTTGCCTCTGAGCCTCTGTTTCCTTCCCATCAGAAGAGGGATAATCCTGCCTCCTCCTCCTTCTGACAGGTAACGAGATGGTAACATCACAACAGTGGCCAGCACTGCGCCTGTGACGTAATGTGTGTTCTAAATGTTAGCTACTTTCATTGTTATCATCACCACATTCTTTGTTGTAATCATTAAAGACGATGGCTTCGGGTGGCTGAGGACAAATAAAAGGAGCGTAATAAACACCAGAATTGGAAGGAAAGAAAGAGGGAAATAACAATCAGAATATTAAAACCAAAGGTATCCAGAAAAATGAGATGTATTCATGGAGGGACAGAGGGACACACAGATGGACAGCATGTGATAAAGCAGATAAAATAAAATGCTGACAGTAGAATCTAAGCAGTGTGTTTCTCTCGAGTTTGTTGTGTATGTTTGAAAATTTTTTATAGTAAAATGTTGGGGAAAACTGAAGGCTACCAGCCCACTCTCCTAACCCTCATTTTACCGTAACCCCCATAGACACTCACAGACGAAGGAGGATGGATTTTCCTGTCTTGATGTTTCTGTAGAGTGAGGACCTCGTAACTCCCCTCCAGGCAGAAACATCAAGCTGTCTCTGTGACTGGGAGTCACTCCCCTCCCCTCAGATCCGTGCTTCTTATTTCCTGTTGGTCCAGCTGACAGCTCCAACTGACACATGTGCCACCAATATCACTCAGGTCCCAGGAGCCCCCATCATTCTCTTTCTCTCAGGCCCCAACTCCCCGAGTCCACACAGCTTCCCACCCAGAAAACCACAGAGAAGTCAGGGCCTGGGACTGAAGCCCTGTTTCCAGGCACTTGGAACTCGGAAGACAATCACAGCTTCTCCTGTCGCCATGACACAGGCGACCCTGTAGGGGGGCCAGCCTGGACACTGACGGATGGGGACCAGTGTGCGCTGGTTGCCATGGTGAGCGGGGACATAAGGGTAGTTTCTCCAGGCCCCTGGTGCCTGGCATGTCAGGTGCACCAAGCTGCCAGACAGCTAAAAGGCCTCCTCAAATCCTTAACATTTAGGCAGGAAGGCAGCTGTGCACTATTGGCCGGAGGTCCTGCTTCACAAAAGCGAGTGATGGGGAGGAGACTGCCGGACCCTCAGAAACCTGGAAAATTAAGTATTCAAAGCAAACTCTGTAGTTCTTTTGAAATAACTTGTTCATGTTCTTCTTCACAAGAAAGTTTAACTCCATTTTGAAATGTTTATCTTTGGGCAATCAGCATCCTCTAGTCCAGTATCTGTCAAAATGCTGTTCCCTGAGCTATGGAATCAGAATCTCGGGGGTGGGGCCCAGGTCACTGCAGTTTCAACCACGTCCCTAAGGTCCTGGGCAAACTGAAGTTTGAAAGTACAGCTCTAGTGGAGCTATAGAACTATAAAGTCTCCTGACAAACCGTTCTAGCCAGTACCTCCCAGCCTTCTCTCTATTCCGGGTCTTTTTGTCACATCCTTCCATCCCTGTGGCACCTCAAGAGCCGCATTCTTTGAGAGAGGTTTGTCTACCAAGCAAATTGCATTCACTGAATAATAATGATTTTCCCCTCTTTATCAAAAATTTATGTAATGCCCAACCTGATTGGCAGAGAGAAGCAGTATTAAGATGTTGCATTGATAGAAAATTCACTTCAAATCAAGGAAAGTGGATCCGCCCTCAAAGCCTCCGCCCCGGCGAGTGTATGTTGCTCCTCAGGCTTCAGAGATGCAGAGCTCGAGCTCACCACAACCACCTCTGAGCATCCCAAGGTGGGACTGGTTAAGACCTCCGTGGCATCAGAGCCCGTTCTGAGATTCAGACTCGTGTTAAACAGAATGAATAACAAGATCCATCCTGCTTCAAAGAATATACACTTATTTATTCCTTCATTTACTTATAATCACCCCTCCCCCAGTATGGACAGAATTTAAAATAGTTCACAAAGTTCCATAAAATAATCTAAATTACAAATAGATGTACCACAGCCTGCTACTTGTTTCCAAATGGCCCATCTCCCCTTCCTCTACAGTATTAAGACTCCTCATTTTTAGCTAAAATACATAGCTACTCACATTTGTAAGCCATCCTCATAGCTAGGTGTAGTCATGTGAGTAAGGTCTGGTCAATGGGATGTAAATGGAAGTTGTATATGCAACTTATAAGAAGTAATTTTCAAAGAGAGGCTTGGTTATGTCCCTCTTCTCTCCCATTCTTCTTCCTGGTGACTTGAATGCAGACATGATGGTGAGAGCTCAAGCAGCCATCTTGCACCATGAGCTGGAAGCTGTGTGTTGAGGATGGCAGAGGAACACATTAGAAGTCTGGGTTCCTGATGACCACGGAGCTGCCATTCCAAAATGGGACCACCTACCTAGAATTTTACCTGAGAGAAAATGAAGCCTCTATCTGGTTTAAGCCACTGGTATTCTGGGTTTTCCACTCCTCATAGCCAAACCTAATCCATACAACTAATGTAAGTGAGAAAAAAAAAGATACAAATATACAGAGTCAGTAATAAACTTAACACAAAAATATATAGAATAAAATCATATATTTGCTATGAATAAGTTGCAAATTTAGCTTCAAGCTTTCTAGTGGTTAATGCTACAGTAAAAATTTTAAGGACACAATTTGTAGTGTCATACGATTTGTTTTTTTTAACTGCCCAAGTGAAACACATCTGTTCCGGATGCTAAGAACAAATTAATTTATCCTGAGTCTTCATAAAGAGGACATCCATGATGTAATGCAATTAACAACAACTGCAACGACTTCCTTACAGTACAAACAATGGGTTTCACGATGTTCTTCAATATAGGCAGGGAGAGGGGCTGGACCTGTGGCCGAGTGGTTAAGTTCGCGTGCTCTGCTTCAGTGGCCCAGGGTTTCACTGGTTGGGATCCTGGGCATGGACCTAGCACCACTCATGAAGCCATGCTGAGGTGGCGTCCCATAAAGCATAACTAGAAGGACCTACAACTATGTACTTGGGGGCTTTGGGGAGAAGAAAAACAAAAAAGAGGAACATTGGAAACAGATGTTAGCTCAGGGCCAATCTTTAAAAAAAAAAATAATATATATATATATATATATATATATGTAGGCTTGGAGAATCAGAGTGTTGATGATTTGAAATTGTCTTGTCTACTAGTTTAATGTACAGTTATGTGCCACATAATGACGTTTAGGTCAACAACAAATCTCATATACAATGGTAGTTCCATGAGATTATAATGGAGCTAAAAACTTCCTGTTGCCTGCTGACATCATAGCTGTCATAACATCATAATGCAAAGCCTTACTCACGTGTTTGTGGTGATGCTGTTGTAAACAAACTTACTGCACTGCCAGTTGTATAAAAATATAGCACATACAATTACAGTTATGTGCCACACAACAATGTTTCAGTCAGTGATGGACCACATGTGTGATAGCGGTCCCATAATATTAGCACCATATGACCGAGGTGTGTAGTAGGCTACACCATCTAGGTTTGTGTAAGTACCTCTACGATGTTCGCACGACAACAAAATCAACTAAAGACACATTTCTCAGAACGTATCCCCGTCGTTGAGTGACCCATGGCTGTGGTCCACTGATTGACTGCTTCCTTTCCCATCCTCACACACACTAGTTAGGCAGGACTTAGAGCGGCAACTGGTTCAAGAATAAGAAGATAGTTTAAAAACTCAAATTGCTATACACTGAACCCATATCCAACTTGTCCACCACCAGCACCAACACCATCCACGAGAAATGAGTCGAATTCACCCGTTCTCGCTTTCACCAGCCCATTCAACCTTTCTTTTTAGGACTTGTTTTCTCCTTCAATACATCCTTGAAGTTATTTGAATTTACATTTTATAAGTTATTTCAAACCTATTAAAAATTGTCGTGTGTATGTTGTGTGTATGTGTGTGCACTGGGGGAGGAACTCAGTGTTTGATTTTTCCACTTCTAGTCCCTACATATCTCCGAATATACAATACAGGTAGACAGCGAATAAAATTCAACTATGTAAGACACCTATTTACCCATAAAACACAGGGAGCAAAAATATAAGTATTTAACATATAGGTCATGTGTCCCAGCTGTGAACACCAAGTGGTGAATGTCAGCAATTTATATCTCACAGAGGAAACCCCAGTGGTTTCCAGCACAGTATTCCTGTGCCGGGGCAGCAAGGCAGGCACCCCTGAAGCCACAGGAACACGTAGTCAGAATCCCTAGTGAGATGCTTACCGATGGGTCCTCATGCCTGCACCGTTGATTCTATAGCATTTCAAGCAGGATCTCGCCCTCCACAGACTTGCTGATCAACCCTGGGTCTCTTTCTGGATTTACCCTATTGAAGGGACCATTTGTGAGAGCAGTGCGTGGGAAATGAGTGGTGAATGTGCGCTGCCTAAACCAGAGGATTACATATTTGCATCCAACATGGTCCCTTATAATTTATAGCTGGGTTTTGTTTGTTTCCCTGAAACCCAGTATTGGCTTTGATAAAACAAGGATACATTGTTTTTTGTTTGGCTGTTTCTACCCCAAACATTAGTTATTTTCATGATGCAAATACTGCACTTACTTTGTAAAATACAGATGAGGATATGCCTTCGGGAGACCCAGTCATTCCGAGTAACTCAAGTCTCACTGACACAGGACACAACATGAAGTCCTCTTTATCCCTTAGAGAGGGTCACTGAACACCTCTTCTTCTCCCTTTAATTTAAATTAACCTTCCCATTTACCTAACTGCAGACCAAAGTCTCAACACTTTATCACTCTGGTCTAGCTGTTGCCCCTCAATGGTCCAAAGTCATCTTTTCTTTATATACGGAATTCACAAATTCCATATATGTCCACAAATAGGATCTCTAATTAGGATCAGCTGCATTTGAAACTGTGCAGCAAATGGGAAAATGAGAAGATTAGAGAACATCATTAATAGCAATGCAAATAACCCTTAAATCAATCTGGATATGTCTCTCCAAGAAGTTGCTCTTCTCTTCCATTTAGGAAATAGAAAATTTTGGCCTGCCATTGGCAATAATCTCAACAGCACGCATAATGATGGTAATAATGGTATTTTTTAAAAATGTCAACCCACACCAGGGTAGATCGTTCTACCGTGTATCACCTGAGTGCCCTTGATTAGCTACTCTGAACCTCAGAAATCTACAAAATGAGGATAAAAATAGTACCTACCACATCCAGACGCTGTGATAAGCAGTAACAGACATGTGGTAACCTGGGTAAAACGCTGTTAGTGGAGGACAGAGGGGCGAGTCTATCTTCCCAAGGATGAACAGTTTAATCTGCAGACCCAGGAAGAACCTGGGGCTTACCTGAGGCAAGAATTGATTTAGGAGCAGAACCAAGATCGCACATTGCCAGCACTTAACCTTTCCCATTTCTGCCAGCCCCTCAGCAGGAGAGCGCTCTGAAAGAATGAGAGGATTGCTGACTCTCCTTTGCAGCTGGGATGCAACACAAACATTTGATGATCAATGGAAGACTCTGTAAATAATGAACAGAACCCACAGAACTGTGCTTGGACTCCCGAAGCCTGGAAAAGCCTGCCACGTGTTGCTTCTCCGCTCAGGCTCAGTCTAGGGTGGCCTGTGCACCTAGGGACAATGCACAACACTGAAGTACACAATTGGCCACAAGGGGGCAGGAGGTCACCAGCAAGGATGCTCAAGCCCAAACTTCATGCTGGAGCAAATCAGGCCAGGGCGCTGATGATGTCTGACGCTGAGACCACAAACTGAGACATTCCTACCAATCCTAAACCTAAGTTAGTGCCCAAAGTTCTGCAGATGCCATTCCTCTGCCTACCGCTCTCTGTCTCTTATTCAAGACAGTGAAATGGGCACCTCCTCAATCTTCACACACCAAAGGGAACCTCAAGGTGAGCACAAGCTTATTCGAACACAATGACTACTTCTGTTTGCATGAATCCCAATTTTCAAATGTAGAAAGAAATCGAGAAGCTTTAGGTGTTTAGGGAACAGCCTCGAGAATTCCCAGAACCCTCTTACTATAATATTTTCTTATAAAAATTAAAATATCTGAAAAGAGTAGTTAAATCTAAATTATTTCTATATAACTCAATTACTGTAATCATTTTAAAACCTGGATTTTCTGACCAACCTAGGTGTTTCTGAGCTGTCTTCTTTCACTCTCTACAAAAGTGAATGTTTAAGGATTATAGAATAATTTAAATAATAGCCTAATGATATACAAAGTTTTGCAGGAACATGTATTGTTTTAGGGTCAATGGTAATGGGAGATCAGCTACTTTCATGCCCTCATTTTCCCGAGGAAGAAACTAGTATCGCCAGGAGTTAATGAACTTTCCCAAGGTAACACAGAGAATCACTTCAGAACTGAGACCTGAACTTTTGTTATCTGACTTTCAGGATAGTTTGAACTAATGTTGATCTTTTATTTAACTGTGTCAGGAAAGTCTTGATTTTCCTCTACCCTATAGAATAGAAAAACCACTAACTGGGAGAGAAATACCAGTCCAGTGCCGTGCCATGTGACTCTGGCAGCTCAGCGGACTCTGCATGAGAGAGTCAGCAGAGGTTAGGACAAAACTGTCTGAAAAGCACCGTGACTACTAGGATAGTAAAGCCCCCAAAGTAAAAAATAAAAATCCCAAACGGTGATCCAGGGGAAGTCTCTCTAGAACCTGGAACAGAACCTGGCAGGACACAGCCACTCAACTGCGACAGGAGACTGAATGAGACTCAGGCAAAAGAACAAAATACCTCTCCCGGGACTCTGGAGACCCTGAGCGCCGTCTCACAAGGTGTGACTGTCACGTAAGGTGTCTGATTTTAAGGAGACACAACCAGAGCTCACACATCCCAGTGAGCCCCGTGGGCCCCAAAGCAGCCACTTTGGGAAGCTGCCTGTTCGTCCGAGATGCTGCAGCAGCTCCAACATTCACTCTTCTCCTGGGCTCGCCTTCAGAGCTTCAGCATGTTCTGCCAAATATCGACCGTGGGTGTAGACCTTGGTCACATGAGGGTAGAGTTGTGTCTGGAAAGCCTCCAGCATCAACTCTCAGCAATAAGGTGGGTGGTCAAGGCAGATAATAATATTCTGGGATGAAACTGAGTTGCATATAGTCAGTGGGTTGATTTCCCCTGTGGTTTATAAATTGGACCAGATGGTTCATCTAAGGGAACAGATTCACTGTCATGGAGTCAGTCAGGAAAAATCTTAGGGAATTACTAACATGTGTGTTACTGACTTCAGGTAAAGGCTTCTTAATTCCAAGTCCTAATCATTTTACATCTATTGATAAGTTACTGTTCTGTCTCCCAACTCATGTCTAAGCCCCTCTAAGGGAAAGGACCCTTATTAGATTGAGTCTAATTGCTGCCATTTGACCATATTCGACCTACAAAAATCACATGGTTCAAGCTAATACATTTGACATCTTACTATTTTAGCACGGTGGTGAAAATGAGTCCACGGTGTTAAGTGCTATCACCGTGCTGAGTCGGACGATCCTGAAGGTCAGTACTGAGTTGCCAGAGAATGCCCCAGCATGTGATGCTGAATGACCTCACAAGAGGTGAATGTCAGTTTCTCCCTGATAGTTCTACTTTTTCCACATTTAGGTTTTTTTCACTAATGAATTTAAACTGCACATCATAAGGGTGAAAAAGCCTGCCAAGCGCATCAGCAAACGGCCTTTCACAAACAGGGCTGCTCTGTAGGAAACATCAGTCTTCTCCCAGGTGATCATCTGCATGTCATGACCATAATCCGCACATGTGGGAGCAGCTTTGCTGCCCTGGTCTCTCTGGGTCCCGGAGTCAGCTGGACATGTCGGGTGATCTAAACTGAACTTAACCAATTGGCTAAGGAACAGAGTGCACCCTGCGCCTTCCCACCCCCTCCCGCAGGGCAGCCCTGACCCTGCAAGGCCTGGTTGAAGTCATGGTGCTGCAAGCCGTCTCTCCCCTCTGGCTCTTCCTCGCCTGGATTTTGGTTTTGTTTCTCCTCATCCTACATTTACCATCAAAACATGATGAGAGAAGCCGCTCCCCCATCCATTCATCTGAATATTCAGGAGTCATCCAGCATCTCTAACCTGCCTGGGAGAAGGCACCCATTGGTTTCAGCACAGAACTTTCTGGTTATTATTTCAGCGTAGAATATCATTTAATGTTTGAGGGAAAACTCTGTGCCATCTATCTGCCTCTTACAGAATGCTCCTCTCAGGAAAAGCTTTGACCAAGGAAAATGTCACCCATAAAACCTGGCCCTGAGGGTTTTGCCAGGTGATGGGCAAAGCTGTCAAGACATGTGTTGAGGGTGCTTCCCATCTAGAACAGAGTGGCCCAGCAGCAACAGGCTGGCGTCACTGCCTGCTCTTCCCAGGAGCGTGCCCTGCGCCTCCATCCCGACAGTTCCCGCCCCTCAAAAACCATCCTCAGTGGGAAGTCACTCTGCACGTTCAATTATATCGTGGCCAATTTTAAACAGTTCACCTGCACCTCAGAATGAAACACGTGGGGCTACGTGGCTGTAGACTCATGGTCCCCACTGGGGTCTTCCCCATGAGGCCCGGGCTGGCAGGGCGGGGAGGTGCTCGCCTGTCCTCTGTGTCAGCCCACGAGCAGCTGGCCTGACCCGGCCCAAAGCCCTTTTCCATTATTAAAGCCTGGAAAGGTATTTCTTGTTGTTGTTTTTTTTATTAACAACCTTTTGTGATTACAAAAGCAGTATCTTTTCAATACTAGAAAATTAGATCATTTTTCCATCTGTATGTGTATCAAATCATAACAATGTACACCTTAAACTTACACAATATTATAATATCTCAATAAAGCTAGAAAAAATTAGAGAATGTCAATAAGGCAAAACAAGGAAAATTAAAACATCATATTCTTATCCCCAAAGCTTACCACAGTTAACACCTGTGTGTATATCCTTCCACACGTTCCCTCTGCACATATACATATATGCCATATGTATATATACTGATATATGTAATCAGTCATTTTTCCTTGTCAATAAATTTTCTCCTAATCTAATACTTTTAAAATCCCCCCATTGTCCCCAAAATGTGTGTTATCGCTAGTATATCTAAACACAATCCAGGACCATGCATTATATGGAGTTGTTATGTTCATTAAGTTTTAACCTAGACCGCCTCTCTTATGCACATCGAGTCCTTGCAGAGAGCAGGCTAGTTGTCCAGCTGTGGTCCATCCTCTGGATTTATTTGCCTTGTTCCTTCCTCAGGCTATGTGTCTTTAACCTTGTTCTCGCCTCCCCACATTCCCTGCACACTGGAAATCAGATCTGAAAGATTAGCTTCAATCCTTTCCTGGCTAAATCCGTCAGAGGAGATGTGGCACAGTTCCTATTGCACCACGTCAGGGACACGAAACACTTGGTCACCCACCATTAGTGATGCTACCATTGCCTACTGGATTAGGGAGATGAAAGCTTAATCCAAGCAACCAGAAAGTAACCTTAGGGATGTTACTTTGGCAAATTATTTCCAAGGCTCTAAACCTTTGTAGCCAATATCCTGATTTCCAAACCAAACCATAAGTAAATAGGGAAGAACAGACGGGACAAGTCTGAGACCAAGAGCCAGGGGAGAGTAAGTAAGTGGCAGGAGCAAAGCCAAGACTTGCTTAGTGCTCAGAGCTGGAAGGAGGAGCGAGGATCACCGCCATCACGGTGATTCCACGAACAAAGGCATCGACAGACATTAGTGAAGCTTGGCACGAGCTCGCAGGCCCTGGGGACTCGGGTGGGACTAAACGACGGTACAGTCAGCTCTGGGTGCTGTGTAATCTTTTTCCTGAAGAGCTTTTCACAGGAAATCAGCCAGGGTTCTTATCTCTCTTTTAACACTCATCAGCCAAAGTGACAATGCCGGGCTCACACATGCAAGTTCTTCAGAAACGAGAACGGAATTTAATCCTCCCCAGAGGAGCCTGATCTAAGCTCCCACTTCAGCTGCAGTCCCACAGGCTGGGTACTGTCACAGCCACAGGCAACAGCAGGGGCCTTGATCCCGTCTCCCCAGCTCCCCACTATAGTCTCACTCTCCATCCTGGGGCCAGTGACCTTGCGACAACGACCCCACGCAGTGAGGATGCTGGGTGAGATATGGTTGCTGAGTTCACTGCTACACAGGGGACATCAGATGGGGTCCTCTCAGGTACATGTACCATCAGGCAGCCACCAGCACCGGGAACAAGGAACAGGGACCCAAATGTGATCTAGTGGTCTTGTGAGCCAAGCACGGTACATGTTGTACCGTTTGCTTTTGCAAGGTGACAGTGGCACAGTATCTAAGACAGCAGGAAAAACCTGAATTTGTCAATCCCATAAGCGAGTGCAACTGGAAAGTCTCGGAAGGGAGACTCTGAAGATCTTTGCCTCGGTGCCCCTGAGGAAAACAACCCCGGGACAACTCAGAGCTGAGGGGGCTCTGTCTGAGACAGCCAGGATGGCCTAATTTCCAGAATAATGTCAAAGACGTGCAATTAACCCGGAGAAGGCAAACTGGCCCAGGATGGGAGAGGAAGAGAAAACGAATACCACACATCCCAGAGGCCACACACACACAACACATGAAAACAGCCAGAATTTGGCCGCATGCAAACATTATAGGTGTAGACAGCGCAGTTCAGGTGACCCTCTCAGGGCAGCTCCAGTGAGTCTTTCCACCTTGCCAAGACATGCTGTAAACACTGATTGTAGATTTTGTAGAAAACGTTTTGATACAAAACAAAATAGGAAGAAAGGATAAAGTGTGTGTGATGAGGGGCAGGGGACTGACGCAGTGTAAGAAATTTAAATCCTCGGTAGCCAAACCGGAAGACAAGAGAAAATGTCTAAAATCAGTGAACCAAGAAATATCATTGTAGTGGCTGGCCTGGTGGCGCAGTGGTTGTGTGAACGTTCCGCTTGGCCCAGGGTTCACTGGTTCGGATCCCGGGTATGGACATGGCACCACTTGTCAAGCCATGCGGTGGGAGGTGTCCCACATATAAAGTAGAGGAAAATGGGCACAGATCTTAGCTCGGGGCCAGTCTTCCTCAGCAAAAAGAGGAGGATTGGTGGCAGATGTTAGCTCAGGGCTAATCTTCCTCAAAAAAAAAGAAACGTCAGTGTAAGCATATTCTTTGAACAAATATTGGAATAAACAGTTAAAAACATTTTCCCAAAGGGGAAGTGGGATACAGGGGTGAAAGGGGATGAAAAATTTTAGTACTACCTAATTTTTAATTGATCATTGAAAATATACATTAGTGATCAAATTTTATTATTATTTTTCAATTATATACAAAGAAAAAGATGCTAAGAAGTATGGAAAAAGACTACTGACCCAAATATATGGGGTCTGACCTGTTCTGGATTTCCAGAATTTGAATATGTTAATGATTTTTTGCATATATGCTACAATATAAAATATGGAATATTAAATATGACAGTTAGCTCAGGGCTAATCTTCCTCCAAAAAAAGAGAAAAAGATAGATTCAGATAGTACTTTGATAAAAATAAAAATTTAATTAGAAAGGAAAGAATTGAAAAGAGGAAAATTACTTTTAAAAAAAGAACGGAAAGAAAAACTGTTCCTGTATCATATAGGAATATGTGGTTTTTCTAAGTGACTCAAACCTAACAGACATTCCAAAAGAATTTCTGTCACATAAACTTTTATATGTTCTTACATGCCAAATTTTTTTTTTTTAAGATTTATTTTTTTTTAAAGATTTTATTTTTTCCTTTTTCTCCCCAAAGCCCCCCGGTACATAGTTGTATATTCTTCGTTGTGGCATGTGAGACGCTGCCTCAGCGTGGTCTGATGAGCAGTGCCATGTCCGCGCCCAGGATTCGAACCAACGAAACACTGGGCCGCCTGCAGCGGAGCGCGCGAACTTACCCACTCGGCCACGGGGCCAGCCCCACATGCCAAATTTTTATACAGGCCTCTCATCAATATTACTCAAAATGACAAGCCACAGGCTGAGGACTGGAGATGCTCCGTCACCTGGAGACTGCTCCGTGTGACAGGAGGTGCTGTAACATCGAATGGAAAGAACACCGGGCTGCCTCCCAGCCAACGTGGAATTCCAAGACGGGAGGAAAAGAGGAGAGTGAGGTGATGGCAAAACTCCTCCCTTCAAAACTGTCCCCCGTGCACAGCCGATGAATCTGAGAAAAGCAACCAGCAAGCCCCACAGGGCATCTTCTCCTCTCCTAGGCCCGAGGCGGGGCTCTCACACCAGGACTGCAGGGAGCTCCACGTCAGAAGGTGACTTGACAGAACCATCTTCCCTCACTCGTAATCTCCTTAAATGCCAAGAATCTTCATGCGGCCTGTCAACAGCTCCGTGTAACATGTAACATGTGACCTCACCGGAGTCTCTAACTCTCTTAAGTACTTTAAAAACACATTATCGCCTCATCTCAATTTACAGCAGAGTCTTAAAGAAATGCCATTTCTTGAAATGAAATGTTACATGAATCACAGCTGCAAAGTGCTGTGACAAAGCCAGCCGATCGACGGACACCGCACAGCACACACACAGGCAAGAACTCTGCCCTCAAAACAGAGAGACCTATCTGTCTCTTGCAGAATTCCCAGCATCAGGAACCCTCAAAGGGTTGCCACAAGTTCCTGTTCAAAAACAGAATGCGGATTTCTGGGTCATCCTGATTTGTTCCCCAAATCACCACACAACCACTAGGTTGAAGTGTGGGGGAAACTTCGAGAACAGCCCTGGAACCTGGGGTGTCTTCCAAGGCCATGAGACAACCTGGATTGGAGGAATGTGGCTTAAAACTGTCCCAAGAAAGTCTGGCCGAATACTCAGGAGCACTGATCCTAGCGCACCTTGGGATAAAGATCTGAAAAGATGGCTGAACGAGCCTGAAGCAGATGCTCTAGCACCTTCTGGCAGAAGTCTTCCCAAGGGGTCTTCAGTGATAACCCGCAGGGTCCCTGGATGAGCGCACGCTGAGAACCCCGAAAGGCACTGGAAGCCCCAGAAGACAGCAGCGCCTGCTCTCATGGCATAAAGCCGCACCGGATGTTCGAAGGCGTAAGTTACAACGCCCCGAACAACCTGGTGCTTCTCTGAGGCCGGACCCAGCTCCTGAACTGACGGGCATCGAGGAGAAGCTTCCCCTGAGACCAGCTGTGTCCTGGATGAGATTCAAATACCTGCCCGAGAGCTTCACTCTGCTGCTTCCCCCCCCACCCCCACAACGCTGCCTCCATCCCTATCGCTCGTTCCACCCCCAGAGTGTCTGATTCTCCACCTGGTGACCCAACTTTCCACCAACCAGCCTCCCCCACCTCTGAGATTGCTGTCCAGGCTGCAGTCTGCCAAACTACAAGGCAGCTTCCAGCTAGCCTCCCCTGATTAAGCAGGAAGTGCCCACCTGTCCATTCTGCCCAGCGCTCCACGCGAGAGCGGTGCGAATGGCGCCACGTCTTTACTGCCTAACTAGAACGCAGGCCTTCTCAGTATCCACTCTCCTGACCCGATGGGACGTCCAGCGTCTGTCCCTTTTCCAATCACACGGCCCTTCCCTCCGAGCATCAGGCCCCGAGAGAATCCGGAGGCGGGCGGGGCACCTGTCAGCATCTGGTGTCCCGGCTGCCCCTGCTCCTTCAGGAGCTCGTGGCCCACCACTTGGCCACCCTAGTCGTTTCTCCAGGAGTGAGCTTCCTGCACGCCCTGGGCCAGCGCACCCACTCCACCGCGCTTCCAGCCCCCAGGTCCCGCCGCCCCGGGAGCCAGGCTCGGCTCTTCAGGACCTTGCCGCTCGCGCCCGAGCTCCGCCTCTTCGGGCCCTGAAATCCAGCCCCGTCCCGGATCCAGCCTGCAGTTCCAACCCGGGAAACAGAGCTTTTATTCACTTGTTTTTCCTGAGTAAAGGGGCTTAATTGCCACGGGGAGGCCTGTGATGGTCCCAAGGGGCAGATCCCAGACCTTAGAATGGGAAAAGCTTATATTTAAGGGAGGGAGGAAGAAGGAAGAATAAGGTCAGTTTAGATGCGCTGTAAGTGCAATGTTTAGACACCACTTCAGTCTAATGGGATTCTGCTGTAACACGTGTTTCTTCATCAAACATCCATGGAGCCCGCTCTAGGCCCATCACAGGGCTGAGCAATGGGAACGCAGACAAGGGAAGCAGAACCCACACTCAAGGTGAGTCTCTGGAATCATCTGGAGAACAGCCTTCAAAGAGACCCCTACCATTCTCCGTGAAGAAATGCTCTTTATTATCACTGAAAACCACTGATTACCCATCTGTAGACACATGCATAAATTTCTATATCTCCCTTCCCTTTTTTTATGCTTTTTGTTTTTGGTGAGGAAGATGGTTTCCACATCTTAAATTACCGGTTAGTCACGTTTCTTTGTACAGAGAGGATCGTAGATCGTATTTCCTTAGACTAGAGCCCGCTCCGCACCAACAATACAGGTTTTCGCGGACTTGGGGCTGTGAAGCGTAGGACTCCCTCACCGCATCCCTGGACCCCTCCTGCAGAACCACAGGCGGCGAGCATGCACGTCCTCCGATTCCATCTTATAAAGAAGAAAGCACAGCTCCGAGAGGCTACTGATTTCCAAGGAGGGGGCTACGCACAGGGAAGAGGCCCAGGTCCCCAACCCGGGGCTCATCCCCACACCTGAGCCTCTCTCAGTCCACGAACCTGGCGTCCCTCCCGGCCGCCGAGAGGAGGCGGGGCGGGGCTGCCGGGGGCGGGGCCTGACGGCCGGGCGGCGGCGTCCGGGGGATTCGCGCGAAGCCGAAGCCGCTCCAGCGTCCGGGCCCTGCGCCTGCGCAGCTGCTGTGGCGGCTCCAAAGGCGGAAAGGCAACGCCGTGTGCGCTCCGGTTAGGAAGCGGCGTTTCTCGCCTGCTTTAAATTTGTAATTTGTTGGGTTCTATTTTCTCACTTTAAATAAATATTTGTTGTTTGCAAATAAAAATTTGCTGAAGGTTTGTTGTTCTTTTCGTTAAACAGGACCCCCCCAAATTGTATAAGTGATCCGTTTGGCAAGGGGCGGGTGGTCACAGGGCACTGAGGCACCGAGAAGGGCATCATCTGCGCCCACAGACGTCATCCCTCACCTCGCTCACCCGAGAGGGAAACACACATGGAAACAGCACTGAAAGTTAATAAAAACACCTATTAACTGGCTTCCTACATGCCAAAGAATAAAACAAAGACTGCCAGTGCCTGGGAAAAAATTCATCAGGCGAGGAAACACCCACCAGTGAGTAACAACTGAGGAACGCACAGAGCGGGAAACGCAGAGAGGCTGCGTAAGGAAGGAGGTTTCAGGGCGGTTATGCTAATTCGGGAGAGAATCCTTCGGAGGACTGAGTCCGCAGTCTGTCCACTGTAGGTTAGAACAGCCCCACTGTTGACGGTCAGGAAGGTCTTCAGTGAGGTCCGGAGTCTGGTGCTGCCAGGCCACTCAAGGCTCGTGGTCATTTGTCAGTTCCAGCTGCCAGAACCAGCTGCGGTGGCACATAGCGTTCCACTCTCATGTCTCCTGGGCAAGTGCTGTTGGAAGTAGAAAATTTCCTTTTAACGTACAATAAACCAGGAACAATAAATTCTCAGCTTAGGGCTAATCCATCTGGCAACCATGAATGATACATGTTATTAAATGGTTGAATAAACTTAAAGTGCTCGCATTAGGAGGTACGTTTGTTACAATTGATGAACCAATTACATTATTAACTGAGTCCAGGGTTTACGTTAGGGTTCACTCTTTGTGTCCTATGCTTTTTTTTTCTCTTTTTCTCGAGGAAGATTAGCCCTAAGCTAACGTCTGCCAATCCTCCCCTTTTTTCTGAGGAAGACTGACTGTGAGCTAACATCTGTGCCCATCTTCCTCTACTTTATATGTGGGACGCCTGCCAAAGCATGGTGTGCCACGCAGTGCCATGTCCGCACCCGGGATCCGAGCCAGCGAACCCCGACCCACCAAAGCAGAACCTGCGCACTTAACTGCGGCACCACCCCACCAGCCCCCGTCCTACGCTTTTAAGGGTTTAGGCAAATGCATAATGATCTGTATGCACTACCACAATACCTCATAGAAGAGTTTCACTGCCCTAAAAACCCCATGTTCTGCCTACCCATCCCTCTCCCCTTCCCCTGAAACCTTGGCAACTTCTGATCCTTTTACTGTCTCTATATTTTTCCATTTTCCAATACCATGCAATTTTAATATTCCTCCTATCAAAAGATTGGGCCTGTTCTGGTTGAATCCGGATGGGCTGTGGCTAGGGCAGAAATGACATTCTGTGACTTCCGAGCTAACATTATAAAAGGCCACACAGCTTCCATCCAGCTCCCTTTAGATGCTCACTCTTGGAATCCATCACACGGTGAGGACGCCTAAGTTGCCTGTGGAGAGACCCTTGTGGAGAGGAACTGAACTCTCAGGTGACAGCCACCAACAACCTGCCAGTCCTATGAGTGAGCCACCTTAGAAATGAACCCTCCAGCCCCAGTTGAGCCCACCCAGCTGAGGCCCACATGGGACAGAGAAGAACCAACAGCCTTGGGAGACAGAGATGGGGCCTTCCTCTGGAGCAAAGGGCAGGCATGCTTACTGCCCACTAGAAAAGATTTGTGTTCGCTAAGCTCAGAGTGCCTCTTCCGCGATGCAAACGCTGCATGTGCAGACATCCGCCTGGGCGCATCTGCATCACCCCCATGGGACTTGGAGACAAGGGCATTGATGCACTATGCTGCTCAGGCTGCTTTCTGTGCTGTGAGTGATAGCATCCTTTGTCTCTAGTCCAGGAATCTTGTGCCTGCTGCCACTATCGATGAAACTGTGGCAGGCTAACTTGTTGGCTTGCAAGTAGGGTCAAATCTCAGACTCTTCATAGTCTTAACACTCTTTCCTTTCATGCTGGAAATGAGGCCAGATCAACAATAAGAGGACAGAATGCAGTTGGAAAGAATGATTACGTTCACTGATGGGAATAATGAACCTCAGAAAGTGTTAAGCTCCTATTTTAGGGTCTGACAAACTTGCAAGTACCTCCTTTTTCTGGGACCAGCTGTGCCTGCACCTTAATTCTTTTAAATCCAACAAAGCTGAAGTCTCAGAACACCAAAGACAGAAAGCAGCAGAGGAGATTCCCTGAAAAGACAATGAAGCTTAAGCTCGGGGGTCCCTCTCTGCCCACACCCTTCAGGGCCCAGCAAGACCTCTCACAATGAGTTCACATGCCATTCGTTTTGTAAAGTTTGCAAAAATAAGATTTTTAAGCTCACTTGGTCAGTTCCACTGTGTCTTTGCACTCTGACTTTTCCTCCCCCACACTTTCCTTCCTGTGGTTTTGGAGTGGCCGCAGGTGTCTGGGGACACCATTGAAGGAGAGTTGGTGATACATGCAGCTCGGGTTGAGCTTGGGACCATTTACACATTTCACAGTCACATCTGTGCCCGCTTTAGCCGTCCCTCGGTAGGGATGGCTTCCAGGAATGCCACTACTGCCCACTGTGCCAACACTGAGCATCATGGCATGAAGACCTCTGGCCAGAGCCTGTATCAGGAAATGAAAAGGCTCCTCAGCACTTGCCACTGCGAGGATAAGGACAATGGAGGAAAAACAAGGACTGAAATGCAGGCAGCCAGAAGCCAGTCTGTGGGAAATTCTTCCAATCCTCAGATGTGTAAAACTGTAAGCAGAGGACCCCTGGTCAAAGTCCTCTTATTAGGAATACTCAGTGCAGCTCGTACAATTATAAACCTACTGTACAATTACTTTGTTTGTTGGAAATTACACAAAATGGATTTTGTCAGAATTCCTGTGTGTATGGCATACAAACAGTAGAACAAACACTTGCTGTTTGAGGTCCCGTGTTTTATGCATCCCGAGGAGTCAGATTGCTCCTTAGCGCATCCAGTGCATCCTATCCTGACAGTCCGACAGTGCCTGATGAGACGCAGGTAGAACTGCGGCCAATGCTCAGAAATGGGAAAAAAGGAAACAGTGCTCCAGTGACAAAACTCCTATACATATTTATCAATAGGTCATTGGATACTGTTTAAGTGTAATTTGATTACCTCACTGTATAAGACAATTCAACTTGGTGGGGTGGAAATTAATAAAAGAAACCCTAACTAAATTGGAGTCAGGAAGACCCGTAGGGGGAGCTCTAACGCCCTATCATACATCGTCAATTACACCAACCAGGAGGCGATGGATGCCTGCGTTTTGGATGGGAGGTAAAACTGCTTTACTACTGCAGGAAGACTCCTCTCCCCACCCAGCAACAGCTCAGCCAATGAGAAGCCGTTGCCGCCCTGAACTGTTACTTGCCCTCAGTGGACTTTCCTCTGGAACAGCCCCTCCCTTCTCCCCCCTTTTCTCTATAGAAGCAGCTTCCCTCCTTGGTTTTCTGGATTTGCCTATGATTTGCCTTAGCATGCATGTCCTGAATTGCAATTCTTTGGGCTGGTCCCAAATAAACTCATTTTAAGCATAAAATAACAGGCGAATTTTCTTCTTAAGTTGACAGCGATTTCAAAATGCATCTGGAATGCTCATATGGACCTTATTTTCAGATTAATTTTATATATTTTATTTAGAATTACTGATCATTCCAAAATAAATATGACAGGAAGGAAATATCCTGTTTGAAGCCAATAATGTAAATCAAAAAGTGAAGATTGGCAGAACTTGAAAGTGTCAAAAACTCTCTTGCTATTAGAAGATAATGGAAACTAAAACCCTTTGATGGTCAAAATCATGAAGACAGGGGAGAAAAGAATCACAATAACCAATAAAATGTAGATGAAAATTCAAATAGAAAAGCTGAAGGTGAGTAGGAGAGTCAGGACACTCTGATACAGGAAACAGGAGGAAGGGAGATGGACCGTGGGTAAAGGAAAGGCAGTTGGTGTGACAGTGGAGCAAGCTCGAGACCCCATGCACACTGGAGAGTAAGCTGCTTCATTTTAGTGACTCTGTTGACTTCGCTACGTGTCCTTTTTTATCTAGCCAAAAACCTAGGGGGAGAAAGTATTCTAGACTTTTGCCAGGCACACAATTAATTGCCTCTTATGTTGTTTTCTTCATGTTGTGAAGTTTCTGATATGTGTCTGCTTTTTAAAATGTGTAGTTTGTTGTGATTTCTTTCCAATTCTAAGCGTTCCTTTTGTAACAAATTCCGCATTTGTAATTTGTGGTACTGTTTTTCTTTAAGAAGTCCCTGAATTACGTGAGCTTCAGGCTGTCGCTAACTGGGGTCTGGCTCCAGAGATGGGTCATGCGGTTTTATTCTCCATCAGTCAATGCCACACAATATTCAGACGTTACTCTCTGCCCGAAGGAGAGAGGATCCAGTTGTCTACACGGCTCCGGGCTAGAGAAGAGACAGATCAGAGGCTCGCTTTCTCCTGCTTTGGGGAGTTTAGTGAAAGGTGCCAACCAGGCTTGCAGCTTTTGGAAAAATAGAGTATGCTGGCAAGTGTTGACTGCTTTCTGTCCTCTTCAGGAAGACTCAACAACAAACAGTGAATTAGTCTAGGCCTAACCAGTTTGAAAGCAGAGAGGGAGGGCAGTAGGGCTCTGCCAAGGCAGGTGCTTTCTGCTGGGGCCTTTAATCTACATTGACCCAGCTGACTCTCAGGGTTGAAAAAGCCAACTGCTAAATAGCAAACCATTTATGATACAAATGAATGAATGAATGAATGAAAAAGCCAACTGCTAAATAGCAAACCATTTATAATACAAATGAATGAATGAATGAATGAAAAAACCAACTGCTCCGTGTGGACACAGATTCTAGTGCCAATTGCTGCATTAGTCACGGTCCTTATTGCAGATGGCAGCATCCGCCTTAATTAGCTTAAACACACAGCAGTTGTTAAGGATGTGGAGCACTCAGAGAACGGCCGGAAAGGCTGAAGCAGCAGACGCAGCTGTAGAGCAGCTTCCTGAATCACTGATTTCCAGGGGGATGGCGGCTCCCCTGGTGGCCCCGTCTGGTGGGGTGGTTTGGGAAGCGTCCTTGAGTCTCAGTCCAGGGTCATTTTTGGCTGAATGCTGGCCAGTACACCTCACTTAAGAGCAGTGGTGATAATCTGTGAGTCTCATCTCTTGCTATGAGAATATAAAAGATCTTTGCAGAGCTGTACCAATAACGTCTGACCCCCTTTTGGGGATTTTCTCAAAGAATCCTCATGATAAAACTCAGCACAATTGAGCAAAATGATGTTCAGAAAAGCATCAAAGAATTAGGCAATACTAGAGGCAGGGATCTTTGTCTTTACTGATACTTCTAGTAACAGTAAGTTAGTGAGAACTCACCTCCATAACGAGAACAAGGAGACAAAGATGGAGTCCCTTAAACTCCGCCACCCGCATTATTCTGGTTCCGTCTCCCCCTCACTCCTTTCTATCACTCTGCTTCGCGCTGCCACCATTGTCAACAAAACTGAAAATAATTATGTCATAGAACAGGATAATTTGAAAATTTTTGTGTTTACCACTGCAAGTCTCTTCCAAAGCAGGAAAATTTAGTAGTTGACTACAATTTTGAATTCTTTAATCCCCCCCAATCCCCCCAGTACTCAGTTGTGTATTTTCAGTCGTTGGGTCCTCCTAGTTGTGGAATGTGGGACGCCACCTCAATGTGGCCTGATCAGCAGTGCCATGTCCGCACCCAGAATCAGAACCAGTGAAACCCTGGGCCGCCTAAGGCAGAGCACGCAAACTTAACCACTCTGCCATGGGGCCAGCCCCTGAATTCTTTAATTTTATAAAGCAGAATTTTGTTGGAGCATATGACAAATATCCTATGATAGCAGTAAAATACAACAGGTTCTCTGGGCGGTGGAAGGGAACCACTGTTACAGGCAAGTTCAACTTTTGTAACTGAATAAATTCTTCACGATACAACAGATTAGCTGCATCTCCATAATCTCCATTATCACTGGAGATCAATCTAATTATTGATAGGGTATCTTTTCATATCCTTTATATAGACTTCCATACATAGAGTAGCTCAAGATACATACTAAGTCTGTTTCAGGGAAATGACACAAACACGTGGCCTTTTTATGCTTAGCTCTTCAATACCTCTGGCAACAGACCTGAGAACATTTGGTTCAGTAATTCCTTTGATAGACTCAAAAGTATAAAATTTCTCTGTAGGATTTTATCCTCAGTGCAGAGGTTGTTTTCACTCCAAAAAATTTTTTATCTTACAGAAAAACCCATCAGCAATACTTTTTGGCTTTGCTTCCCCTCACCCCAACCCATCTCCAATCTTCCCTGGACAGTAGTAAATGCTTGCCAGATTCACTAGAATTCATTTTTCTATCCTGGCACCAACGAAGTCCTTCGGGCGCTACCTGTGGTGGTTTTACTCTGTGTCAACTGAGCTAAACTGGAACTATGCTTCCCAAAGTCCTTTCCCCATACTGTTCCGAGCTGGGATTATACACAGAGACATTTGCACGAGATGTGGAAGCCACAAGTTCAACAGCAGCCGTTATGCTTGGAAGGTCAGTGCAGCGGCTGGTGCAGGTCACACGCAGTGCTGATCTGCAGGGTCATCTCGTCGGCCTCCGGCAGCAGCAGCCTATGCACTTCCTTCAGCTCCCACCAGATCGCCTCCTTCAGCTTCCCCTGGTCCTGGGCCAGGCACGTGTACGGCTCCACAGTGAGCAGCAGCTTCTTCCACATGCCACCAGCATCACTGGAGTCAGATGCAGTGAAAGACAGACACAGTTCGCCCTCATACATTCCACTTGTCCATTTTCCTCTGCTTCACCACCAGCTTTTCCTCCCAACTGCCTGCCCTGCTGAACTACAGCAATGTCAGCCCAACCCCTAGCAGCTCCCCTCCACGCTCCCTGGTTGGCGGCTTTTCTCTGATCCTCCAACCAATCTCCTTCCAGAACTTGACTTCCTTAGCTCTTCCGTGATTGTGGAAAGTCTCATCGCTATGACAGATCCCTTTTTCGGTACCCCTCACAGTGGTTCTGTTCTCCTGGCTGAACGCTGACTGATGGAGCACTGGCAGAAAGCAAATCAACACACTTTATTATTAAAAATCAGCAGAAGTCTCCACATTTTTTATGCTCTCTGGTATAGCCATTCCCTCCCTAAGAATTTATCTCAAGGAAGTAGTTATGGATCATATAATACTTTGAGAAATCATTTGGTGAAACTTTCAAGGGACACATTTCAGTGAAAATAGATGGTCCGTGAATTGCTGTCTCAAGATGGTTAGTTCTGCTAACTGCAGAACTTTCTGCTTTGCTGAGGGAGTGTGCAGAGATGAATAACTCTGAACTCTGGACATCACGGGGGACATTTGGAAACTGTCTGGGGAAAAGAAAGAAGAGAGAAGAGGCTACTGTCTGGAAAGAAGACCAGAGGGTAGAAAACACAAATGCGAAATGGCTGATGATCCTGAGTTTCCACTGCGTGGCGTGTGCTGTGTTTCTCCTGAAACAGTCCCGTGTGATCACTCACATTGGGGCAGGTTCCACCTGGAGACAAGTCAAAGTGCTGAGTCCTTCAAAATGAGCACAAGGCAAAAACAGAAAAAGTAGGGAAATATTGGAAACAGTCTAAGTGCTGAAAATTAGGAATTATTTAAATGAATTATGCAATTTTCAGCCAACAAAATACCACGCCACCATCAAAAACTATATTGTAAAAGGCTGTTTAATAATAGGAAAAAATGTCTCAAGTGAAGAAATCATACTTCAATGGAATGTAGTGTATTAGCAAAGGAAAAATACTGAAGAGTAAATGCAAAATACTGCCAGCCATGGTAGGTTGGCTGGTTTTTATTTTCTCCCTTTTATTTGTAATGTCATAAATTTCTGTAATAAACATGTATTTCTTTGTAGCAAAATAAAAACAGCAGATTATGTAGATTTTCATAAACTTAGTGTCTTACACCCAAAACGAGAGCTCAAAGGTGGGAACATGAGCAGTAGGCGGACTTAGGCAAGAGCTCGCACTCCAGAAAGCACTAACCCGCTCCAGCTGCAGCTATCACACTTGTCTCACCCGCAGGAGGACCGACACGCCCACACGTTCCTCCTCCCCGCCCTGGACAGAGCGTGTAAAAAAGGCCCAACACAGAGATGGCACTCGTCCTCTAAGTGAGGCAAGCTGAGTTCTGACCTGGTCCCTGTCAAAGGCTGCCATTGACTCTGGGGAGCAACTTGGCACTATCCGGAAGAGCTGAAGCCGCACTTCTAAGTTTTTGCCCAGAAGAAACCGTCACATGTACATAAGGAGTTATGCACCTGAATGTTTATTTCAGTATTGTGTCCTTTTCATTAATTTCTTTCCTATGGAAAATTTTAAGCACATACAAAAGTTAACAGACAAGTTTAATAGACTCCCACATACCTGTCACTCAACTTCAATAACAATTAATTCACAGCCAATCTCATCTCCTCTAAATCCCACCCACTCACCACCACTCCTGTATTATTTCAAAGCACATCCCAGACATCCTATCCTGTCATCCATAAATACTATAGTATAGATATATCACATACACCAAATACGTGTGTATACATAGGCAAATATACAATATATATAAAAAATAAAGACTGACAAAATAACCATAAAACGAACCGCAATATCCTATTACATCCAAGACAAAATAATTATTTCTTAATATCCTTAATTATCAGGTCTAGGTTAAAATTTCTAATTTTTCCACAAATGTTACCCTTCTTGAGACAATTGGGACTCTGGAAACTTTAAATGGAATATCTAATTATATTTAAAAACTGTTATTAAATTATTTTAGGTAAATTTTATTCCTAAAATACTCAGTATGCCATCCATTCGAGCAGCAGGCAGGTTCTGGCAGCAGCAGTTCAAAAACGTGCATGCCGAGAACCGTTTTAAGTAAATAAGGTCCACAGTGCAAAGTGGGCAGTGGTGGGCACTCTGTAAAATAGGTCTATTCGTTGCCACCTGGAAAGCTGCAAGAAACATAAATATTTCGGGGCTTTATGTTCCTCCAAAGCCCTTACCACTCACCCTTCCCCCCGGCGAAGCGTTTACATGGATGACTCAAATATTAAAGGAAAAAGACGTGAGTGATTTAGAAGCGTTTTATTTGCGTGTAAAGTTGAGATCTTTAAACAATGTAGGTTTTTAAACAACCAGAGTGTGGGGCAAAAATTACTCATTCTGCTCTTTTGGAAAACAAGGGAGCCTGAAGGCTGCATGTCAGAGATCTCTCCTGGAGACCTGGGCGGGGGGTGGGGGGTGGGGGTCTGTTGTGTCTGCTGGTCACGTGGCTGTCCCACCTGCCTTCCCTGAAAGGCCTCTTCTCTGACCACCAGGTGGGATTACTGGCCCTGGAGCAGGTCACAAACTCGCCCGTCTTTAGCAGGAAGGTTTGTTGCTTTTTATTTGCGAAAGCGCTCATGATTTCTCAGATTGAGGGTGCCGCGCCAGAAAGTTCTCTGAGGGAAAAATCCAGTCTGCCTATGGTTTCTGCTCTCAGTTTCCTTCCTTCTCCCTCTGGTTTCCGCAGCAGTTCGCACAGCACCAACCACCACCCCCGCCCCCCACCCCCTGAAGCACTGATTGTGGACTCTGCAAAGAGGCGGAGACCGTCTTACTGGCTTCCCCGCAGTCCTGCAGCAGGCCGGCCGCCTCCTGACCAGCCCTGGTGGATCCCCCGCAAGCCACCCTCCCCATCCCCATGCTCAGGACTTCTTCCTCCCCACCGCCTCGATGCTCAAGTGCTCCTGACCGCTAGGACCTAAAGAGAAGGGAAGGGAAGACCTGGCAAATGTCTGTGCTTTGGCCCGGTGTCTACCGGGAGCGCAGAACTTTGAGCCCCTAACTCCGGCCTTGCCTGCAAAGATGCAGCAAGTACAACAGGGGCAAGAATGGATGAAGGGCCCGGCGTGAACTCCCAGACACAAGGCATCGGCATGTTTCCACAGAGAAATACTTCTAACAGTGCTCATAACAGTGGAAGATCCATTTGATGAACCTTTCTTGGATGGGTGTAAGCTAGGAAACGTAGACATAAAAAGATAAGATGTGGGCCAGCCCCCGTGGCCTAGTGGTTAAGTTCAGTGTGCTCCACTTCAGTGGCCTGAGTTCCATTCACAGGTGCAGACCTACACCTCTCTTAGTGGCCATGTTGTGCTGGCAGCCCACATACTAAAAAGTAGAGGAAGATTGGCACAGATGTTGGCTCAGGGTGAATCTTTCTCAGTGGAAAAAAAAAAGGCCAGATGTTGATAAAGATCACAAGCTTATTAAAGCTCTTAATGCAAGTGTTAATATTCTCAAGCATCACATCTATTATATCCTGAAATCAAAGTTTTTTTGGAAGCAGTGCTATCTTGAAATTATAATAGGATTAAATGGAAAAATATAATTTGATATAAAAATTATCTCCATATATGGGGCTTTTTAGAAAGGTGTAATGCATAAAAATGAAGCCGTTTTATAGCTAAAGCAAAGTCACATCGTACCCTTAAGTAGGGTCCCCTTGGGCTGTGATGGCCTGACTTTAATGGGGTTAGAAATCACGGCTGGGACTGGGCCTACGGGCGTGCTTCACTGTGCAGTACAGTGGCCACTAGCCACATGAGGCTGTTTAAATTTAAATTAATTAAAAGTCAATAAAATGTAAAACTCAGTCCCTCAGTTGCATTAGCCACATTTCAAATGATCAATAGTTACGTGTGGCTAGTGGCTACCTTATCACACAGCACAGACAGAGGACATTTCCATCACCACAGGACGTTCTGTGCACAGTGCTGGCCCATAGCAAACACAAATGACAACTTTCTACATCAAAGAGAAGGCATTTGGAACCCAGTATTCAGAGCCTAGAGAAGAGCTTATCAGCCAACAAAGAGATTTTAGAGACAACATTGAATACATTAAGTATGAGTGATAAAGATTAGATTTACCTTAAGATACACAGGAGTTTTAAAATGGGTTACACTTATAGCTAACCGTAGCTTTTAAAACTTGCTAACATTGGGGCTGGCCCAGGGGTGTAGTGGGTAAGTTTGCGCGCTCCGCTTCGGCAGCCCAGGGTTCATGGGTTCGGATCCCAGGTGCAGACCTGCACACTGTTCATCAAGTCGTGCTATGGCGGTGTCCCACATAGAAAATAGAGGACGACTGGCACAGGTGTTAGCTCAGCACCAATCTTCCTCACACACACAAAAAAGCTAACATAAAAATAATTTTTTAAAAGATGAAGAAATTGCTAAGAGTTGACTTCCTCCAGTTTGTATTGGTTAACAGCTTAGCATTAGCAAAGTGTTACACAATTTCATATGTAGAACTTCATTGGTCCCTCAGGGTCGCGGTGTGTGATTGTTCAGGTTGTGTAATGACCAGTTCCAGGGGCGCCATTCACACAGACTGCCACAGGCACTCTAGAACAACGCAGGGTATAAGCTGCACAGAAGCATCAACAGCCGGGGTCCTCTCACAGCACTCAACACTAATTTAGAACATCGATTAATATCACACTTTTCTAAATCCAAAAATTCCTTCTGGCCACATTATCCTAGTTTCTGAAATAATCCACTGAGAATTAACATCAAAAAGGTGTGCTTTTGCATTCAGAGTCAAGTTACCAGCCCAGCTGCTCTGCTGACAGCGCTGGAGAGGACTTCTGGGTGTGAGCTTCCTTGACACCCAGACACCATGGTCCGGGAGGGAAAGAACTTTCCTTTAAACACTTTCGCTCAGTTTGAACACTGGGGTGGGAGACACCGTAAATCCTCCTTTGTCCTGGGTGTCCAAGGAGAGATCACGCTCAGCTGAAAATGCTTCCAGCCTTTCGGAGACGCGCACTTGCGTGTGCTTGGAAAACGACGCCCAGATAGTCGTGTAAACCGTGGAGCAGCAGGACGCGCGTCCCCCGGGGGCCTCAGGAGGCTGCAAGGCCCTGTTCCAAGCCGGCCGCGCTGCCGCTGGTGCAGGCGCCGAGCGGCCTCCACCGACCCTCAGCTACCCGGCCGGGAAGGAATTCACATTGTCCACACGGGCTGGTCAGCTCATGGTTGAAAGATGACGCCGGGGGTGGAGGCGGCAAAGCTCTTGCAAGCGGGCCTCCTGCCCGGCCTCCCGACGCCAGCAGTCCTGAGGGGCAGGACCCGTCTCCGGGGAGTTCGGCCCGAGCTCTCGGAGGCTGCTCCGAAACCGCGGGCGGCATCTGGGGGGCGGAGGGCTGGCCGGGCGACGCGCAGGGCGGCGGTGACGGCAGAGCCGCGGACCACAGACCGCTCCTCTGGGCGCCGAGTGCGGCTTGAGCCAGGGCCTCGGGATCCCAGCCGCATCTTCACTGCTCTCGTGCCCTGAGTCACAGCCTTGAAATGCCACGGAGCAGCTGGCACACACGCGTTCCGGGGCTCTGTCCCCCACTCAGGCCACAGACGACTGTGGAGATGCCCGCCCGGAGCGGCCGCCCATGCCACTGCCTGGCGCAGGCCTGGCCTCCAGCACCGCACCTGCCTTCGTGGCCCTGGGACTGTCCCGGCCCTGGAACCCGCCTGGCCTCCTGGGGGCCGGCCGCGAGTGCCCTGCAGTTAACGCCCTGGACAGCAGCCCCACCTTTAGGACCACCCAGCTCTCGGCCCCGGCCTACAGCCCCAGCCGCCACGGGGGTGACTTGCTTGAAAACGCACCGCTGACTTGCTGCCTTCCCTTCCCTGTCCCGCTTCCCCTCTCCCCTGCCTGTCTTTCCTTCAGCAGCTTGTATCAGGATCTGCTTCTGGGGGACCCAAATTAACATAAGGACAGCAAAAACATCTTCAAAGCATCAGATGCCCCTGCCAGGGTCTATCTGCTGTGCCCTCGGTCCCACAGAGGCAGAGACCCATGAGCTGGCCCTCTGGGCCCAGAGCTGTCCACAGTCTCGGGCTGGCCAGTGAGGGTGGGAGTCCAGATCCGAGTGACTCCCGCCCGACCTCTGCCCCACCGGACCCTACAGTGGAAGCTCTCCAGCCTTCCTCAGTGCCAGGTCCCCTGTGAAAGGCAGCCTGGGAGCAAGCAAGAAACCCTGACCTGGCGCCAAGGAACTTGACCATGGGCCTTGGTTCCACATCTCTCAAATAAGGTAATGTTAGCAGACACCAAACTGAAGTCTTCCTTGATGGAGAGAATAAAGAGAACCACTTAGACTGACGTTGCTATGACCGAGCGTCCGCTCCAAACCTGGCTCCACCGCTGCCAGCTGGGCACCCGTGGACAGGTACTTAACCCCTCTGTGCCTGCAGCTCCTCATCTGGAAAATGGGGAAGATAGTGGTACCTAGGCCATAGGGTTATTGGGGAGAAGTAAATGAAGTCGCTCAGCACAGTGCCTGGCAAATAAGCTCTCCATATATTCTAGCTAATGTTATCATTGTTATTGTTCTGCACCCTTGGATATGCTTAGTCGTGTCCTCTGAGTTTCCATGGCCTTTGGAACACAACACCACCCTAGAGCTAATGACCTGGTTGTAATTTTTGATTTCCATCCTTCTCCTGCAGGTGGATCTTTGGGTCCCCAGGGCCTGATCCGATGCTTAACTCAACTCAGTACAGTGTAATGGGATGATGTTTTGAAAATTACTGAGGCATTCTTCTCTTTGCTTCTCTGGGTCCACGACCTCTGCCCTAGCTGGCCTCAAGGGTCCATCTGCCCGGCAGAGGATTAGGACTGTAAGTGAAGTAAAGAGCAGGGTAACATGCAGCTCCTGGTAGGCAACCTAGGATTAGACGGCCAGATACTAGCCATACGAGCGGGGCTGTCTCCTCTGGCCCTCCTCCTCTTTGAGAGGATTTTCTGAATCCCCTTCTGTCCCAGCTTTAATATATCAAGAGCAGAGTGTGGGGCACCCCGCTCAGAGAGCTTTCCTGAGTGCAGAGAAGGCACCCCTTCCACCTACGACAGCAAAGCCACAACCCTTGTTGCTTGGTGCTAGAGGAGGGTGTGACATCGAGATATTTAGTCCAGGCACTGATCAATCAGAACGGATGCCGGCGATGAACATCCACGACGGCAGTGCTGGTGTGTAGCAGGTGAGTGTAAGCCGTCCCTCGGGGCTGCAGAAGCAAAGCCTGCTGCTCCGGCCCAGGCATTCGAAGGAGGGAGGCCAGAGACAGGCGGTCACATGAAGTGGTCACGAGTATTATACTTTTCCTCCATCCAGGAAGTTACGTTAATAGGTGGCGCAAACCCTTTGGCAGAAGGGCGACACTGGGAGGGAGAGGAGTGTCTCCTGCTCACACTCTGCAGAGGGGACCACCTCTTGGGCTGTCCTCACAGCAGCCAGGGCTCAGCCACACCCGCTGGGTGGTGCAGCGTGGCCAGAGAGAGGAAGACCTCAGTGCTCCGTGAATGGACACGTGACCTCGAAGGCTGCGTCCAGCTCTCAGGTTCTAAGTTTATCACATCTGTTCCATTTCCTGAAACTCTGCAGCCCTTTGGATCTTGTGGTTCTTGGTCTTGGTGTCATGCAATAAACGCTGCCCCAAATCTCTCCCTGGTCCCAGCTCGATGGCATCCTTCACTGCAGCCAGCTATGAAAACAAGATGATAAAGGGGTGCTGGGGGCTCCTCTTGTTTGATGATTCACCAGGAGGACCCCCAGGATTCAGTCACATCCATGGCTATGATTTATTACAGCAAGAGGATACAAAGCAAAATCCACAGAGACAAGGCGTGTGGGGCAAGGTCTGGAAGAAACAGGCACCAGCTCCAGAAGTCCTCTTCCGTGGAGTCACACAGGACATTCTGCTTTCTTCCAGCAAGGAGTCGTGGCAACACTCTGATATGTTGTCTACCAGGGAAGGTCCTGACAAGAGACTCAGTACCAGCGTTTTACGAGGCTGGGCACATAGGCACCCTCTGTGGAGCAGGCACCAGAATCCCAGAGCCCCAAGAGGAAGAGGCCTTCAGCATACACCACGTTGTCTGCACAAAGGTTTGAGGCTGAGTGGGCCACTCTTAGCAGTTTGGGGAATGGTAGGAACCCTCTAAAAATCCACGTTCCCAGAGGCCCACCAAGGGCAGGCTAGCAGGCAGGCCTTTCTAAGGAGAGCAGTGTCAGGCCGGCCATGTCAAGCCTTTTCTGCACAAAGGTTATTGCGTTAAGAAGTACAGATGATACGACAGTGTCCTCTTTATCACTTTATTCTCCACTAAGTGGGCGAGAGGAAGTCTGAGCTTTGATGACCCACAACACAGCATTGTTTATAATGTGGTCATCTCATAATGAGTACACGTTGCACTTTATTGGACTTCTCCAACATTATATTCACGTACCATGTTGTAGCTGGGACAAGTGGAGGCAGAGGGGTCAGGGCCCCACCCGCATCCCCTTGGCCTGGCCCAGAGGTCACTTGAAACAATTTCTGAATGTGCCATCAGCTTTCGGGGCGTCTCCACCCAGAACTGTGTGCACCTACTCATAGAACAGAGGTGCTGAGAGTTAATGTTCCAGAAGTGGCCCTCAGTTGATGGGGGACAGGAATTGGTGGTTTACTGCTCCGGTTTCCTCCTTTTCAGTGAGAAAGTCCTGAGGTGTGCTCTAGAGTCTCCCAGAAGCGAGCCCCAGCTGCCCACAGTGGTAATGTGCTGAGTGATGCTCCCTGGCTGGTGTTCCTCCTGTCTCATTTCACCTGCCCACTCCCCCTTCTAGGTCCTGAGATGGGTCCCCCCTTCACTGCCTACCCCTCCCCTCCATCTCTGGGACAGAGTTGAGAAAAGAATCCATGGCTTCTCAATGCCAAATCCGAGAACCTGTTTCAGGGAATCAACTGGAAAGCATTTTGCCTTCAAGATTTCCACTAAATATGTTCAAATCTATTCTACTCATCCTTTCTTTCCAGACTTTACTCCCAGTTGCCCACATCTCAGCCTCTGGGGTGTGCTCATGAACAAGTCATGCTCTCGTGGTTAAGCACGTGAGTTTTGGAGTCAGAGATTCCAGGTCCAGATCCCATATCCTCTCCCACAGAATGCCTTTCAGAAGTCAGAGGTTGTCCAAGAAGAAGCAGTTAGCACAGTGGCTGCCACAGAGCAAGCGCTGACTCCACGGGGGGCTCTGTTACTATACTCTGGGTGAGAGGTTCCATCCCAAGCTGGGGTGGGGGATCCCACTCAAACTTCCACCCAACTCAGTGACTTTCTTCTTTCAAGCACTGTGGGATGAGAAGCCAAGACAATGGTGTCTGAAACCATCCTTGTTCTTTCAACGCATCCTGGAGAGGGAGTACTCTGTCTCATCTTCCAATGTCACCTGGGGCTGGAAGTCCTGGCGGCCCCCATGTAAACATCAAGTGCCTCCTAAATGTTGGCTAATAAAACGCTCAACACCTGGGCAGGCAGAGAGCCCCCCCTGCACCCCCCCCCCCACCAGGAGCTGGCTGTCCAGCACTCTGACCTCTTCACTTTGTTTATATCTTCAAGGTCTACTTTAATGTTGGCCAATGTTAAAGAAAAAAATTGTCTCTCCAGTGGTGATATGATGCTTAAAAACTCATGGTGAGATGGAATCTGTGGATGGGGGAGCCTTCAGAAGAGCATGGTTTGGGGGTCAGCGAGATCTTGACTAAAACCTTGGCTCCCTCTCTTAGTAGCTGGTTCTGTGGCAAGTTTCTTCAGTCCTCCAAAGTGGGGGGGGGGGGACGTCACCTTCTTCATAGGGCTGTAGCTATCATTACAGATGGCAATGAAAAGGACCTTGCCCGGAGCCTACATGAGGGACTGTTTTTCTGGCAGAAAATCCCACAATCTGGCATTACTTATTTTCTCTCTCTTCTACTTTAGCCCTTCTAGAAATGTTGCTGAGAACAAAACTGTCGGATCCAAACTTTCTTTCTTTTTCACTCTTCTTTCTCTCTCTATTTGAGACTGTGACTAATGGGAAAATGGCCTAAAGATGTTGAACAGAAAGGATGAGGGAATGAAGAAGGGTCTTAAGAATCCCCAAATCAGACACACTATTCTAGGTGGGCTGAATTTTGTCAAGCATCAAGCAGACAGACGCTTGAAATGAAAAATATGCTTTACTTTTGAATGTCAGGAAAGATATAATTAGAAGTAACTTCAAAAATGGTGACTAGGGCCAGGCAATTTCATTGGCACATTAAATAAGACTAGTAGTTGAATATTATACCAAAGTTAAGCATTTGGAACTACCCAAATGTAAAAAATCTCTGTGGCCAAGAATGGTATGACGCAGTATCTGTCCTCCCTTTCTCCCATAGCAATAGAATCAGAAGCTGAGTGCATGACCTCCCAGAGTAAAGACTACATTCTTATTTTCCCTTGTAGATAGGTATGGTCAAGTTATTAAGATCTGGACAGAGAAGTGTAAGAGGGAGTGGTGTATGCAGCTTCCCAGAAGTATCCTTAAAGAGATGCTTCTCCTTTTACTCCTTTCTGCCGGCTGGAATGTGGACTTGATGGCTTGAACCAGAGCAGCCGTCTTGGACAACAAGGTGAACATGAGAATAGAGAACAAGGCAGAGAAGAAACATAATATTCTCTGGTATTGTGAACAATCACACCAGCCCTGGCCACTTACCCAGACTTTCACATGAGAAAGATAAATTTCTACGTTTTTTCAGCCACTTGCTATTTTGGATTTTTTGTCTGTCACAGCTGAGTCTAATCCTCACTAATTCAGTCTGGACGGCACAGCTACACAATTTACTATGAAACGCTCAATTTCTTGAATTTGTTTAGATGCATCAAATTCAAGCATTAAGATGCATTAGCGGAGTCTGCGCAAGCGCTACGGGCCGCCTCCCCGCCGCTCCTGCCAGGAGTAGTCCCGCCATGGCGCTTCACTCTCTCGGCTGCTATGGCAACAAGCTCCCGTGGAACTAGGAGTGATGATGATGATGCATCTCTGGACTTTTAATTCAGCGGGTCGTCACACCTTCGTATTTACCAAGTTCCCTTTATGCCTTCAATCCTTACCCGCGTTTCACGGGTGTCAGGAGATTCAGGCCGAGTCTGCTCTCTCTTTCCTCCTGAAGCGTCCCCTTGCCGGGGCACAGCAACCTCCCGGGTGGCGCATCTCAACGCGGGGTGCTTAAACCACCTCTTCGGCGAGACCGGGATGCTTGTTACTCCTGCACATTCCCGGACCCCACCCCGCCTCTCCTGAAGCAGAGTCTCTGGATGGGGCCCAGGATACACTTCTTAGGTTCAAGACTGGCCGTTCCTGTGTCACCTTATGTTCCTCCTTTTAAGGACCTGTCTAGGATCTGCCTTTCTAAACACATTGATTATGGTATTTCACGTAGCCTGCATACGCAGTCTAGATGTGGGTCCACCTTCATGGGAGGTCCCACACTGGAGCCAGTGAGTCTCAGAGAGGCTAAGTGTGAAGGTTACAAAGCTTGATCCTTAGTTTAGGTTACAGCTCTGCCACTTCCGCCAGTGTATCTTTGAGCAAATTACTCAACCTCTTCAGGCCTCAGTTTCTCACTTGTGAAAATGGGAAAACAGGGGCTGTCCGATGGTGCAGCAGTTAAGTGCACACTTCTGCTTCTGGGCTGCCCGGGGTTCACTGGTTAGGATTCCGGGTGTGGACATGGCACCGCTTGGCACGCCACGCTGTGGTAGGCGTCCCACATATAAAGTAGAGGAGGATGGTCATGGATGTTAGCTCAGGGCCAGGCTTCCTCAGCAAAAAGAGGAGGACTGGCAGTAGTTAGCTCAGGGCTAATCTTCCTCAAAAGAAAAAATGGAAAACAGTTTGTAACTCACAGAGTTGTGAGAATTACATTAGATAATGGTCTTAAGCACTTAAAGTGCCTGGCGCATAAAAATCATTTAAGTGATAGCTACTCTTATCATTGTGACTACTTGCAATTTAGGTTTTTAAAGTAAAATTAAGTAAAACAAAATTGGCCATGAAGACAATGCTCCAGATCATGCCAGGTGTTCTTTCACTTGACCATGAACTCCAACCCTGGAGCGCTGATAATCAGCGAGGTCGAGCATCTGAACTCAGGATCAGACAGAAGAGCCCATTCCACCAGGTGTTCCTCTGCTGCGGGCAGAATCCAGGGGTTTTCTCATTTTCAGACTGACCTTCCCACTAGCAGAGAATAGCTTTCTCATTTCTTACCTTCTTTCTGTTCAGCTTACTCTAAGACCCGTTATAGAAAGAAGGAAATAGAGAAGAAACTTACTTCAGAAGAAAAATTGCTCCGTAACCAAAAGAAAGGTGTACACACACCCAGCCCGAAAATGGTCAACTCCACAGGTGTTTGTGATGCACTTGTCCTGCTCATATAGGGTGGTGGGCACAGTACCAAAGCCAAAGAAACACAAGGAAGCAATAGATTTGAAGTATATGTTTCAGGTTTTATAAGATCTCCAGCTGTAGAGGAGTTGAAATAAATTTTAGCTAAATGTGATGCTTTATTCAAACCACAAAAATCCTAATTAACATGTGACATAAAGACTAAACCTGATACAGAGCAATGGGATTTCTCTGCTTACTGAGATCTGAGCCAATGAATCACGTTAGAGACCAAGAAATGACGCTTTAATTCAATTAGCTGGCATAATCAGAAAGATGGCAGAATAATGTCTCAAAAAAACCATCTTCAAGGAGTATGGAATCTTGAGGCAGTTACACCAGGAAAATGGGCAGTAAGGAGGGGGTTTAGAAATGTCAGCCTTCAGGCAGGATGGACTCCATGGTCTTTGTTGTTCTTTTCTTCTGTCACTGATGATGAATACCTTGTAGGTGTGTTTCCGGCCTGTGGTCAGCCTGTTCCTGGAGAGAAACTCATAGAACAAAGTTTTAATTTATCAAGCTATAGAGGAGTACACACATAAGCGAAGGCCATAAATCAAGAGAGCATGTGAACTGTTTAGAGTACGTGCAGAGCAGCGGGTGGTCACACAGAGGAGGGGCTGGGCCATTTAGCGTAACTAGATGACCTCACTTAGGTTCACTTACAAACCTACACATGAAATGTCCACATAGTCAGATATGCATTAATATGTACCAATCACCTCAATGATTTCTTCAGAAGTTTGTTATAGTTTTATTATTTGAATAGCTAAGGTGTTATATCCAACAGAGAAAGAAAAAAAGAGCTAGAGAGTTCTTTTTTTAAAATCTGGAAGAAATGTACTTTGTTTCAACACTTCCTACTCACTCAAATGGCTCAAAATATTTACACGTCATTTTCTCATCCACGTAATCATCTGAGAAGTATTTAAGAAACAAAGCTTCTCCCTTTAAGCCATTCTCTACATATTTAACAGTATCCTAGCCTCAAAATCACTGTGATATTTTTCCTCTTGAACCTGATGTGCTGTAGGAAGAGATTCATAAATCTGCCAAGGGGGAGAAAAGAGAAAGAGCAAATATTTCACTTACGATGTCTAAATATTAGAGATCACACATGTATGAATGGAATAAATCATGTGTACCAATATCTGCATGTATGTGCAGAAATGAAAATGTATGCATATGCGCTCGTTTCACTAATTATCTCAAACCTTAAGGGTGAGATTTTATTCCCAGAGCGGCATCTTGCTAACCTGAAAAACAACTGAGTAAAATTGAATAAAATAGTGCACATCTCTGCAACTTCTTAAACTGTTTCACAAACAGGTCTCCGAAATCTTCTATTTGCTCTCAGATAAGCTGGTGGTCACTGGGTCTGAGATATGCATAGGTCCAAAGGTAAAAGACTGAAGAACTGATTATCAGCAGAGAAAGGAAATAGTGCCCAGCTTGACTTTCCTCCTCCTTTTCCTGCAAATTGAAATTCTTGCCCTAATCAGGCTGTTTCCAAACACGTATGAAATGGACAAAAAGGAGGAGGAAATTAAGAATCACAGGATCTGCTTTAGGCACGGAGTGAGACCTACAAAGCTCTCCGGGACCCAGCCATCACCTTGCTAGAACAGATTTGCTCTTATTGAAACACATTTTCTCCTAACTAGTTGCAATAAATTGCATAAAACTAAAATGGTCATCTTCTGTATTCCTTTGCCCTGCTTTTTTCTTTTTCTCTCTCCCTCTCTTTCTCTCTCTCTTTAAGCTTAGACGGTTACAGAAAAGGGGGTTGCTTTGGTTACCATTAAATCAATCTCCCCTCATTTCCTTTCACAAGTATACATTTAATTCCGAGTGATCCTGATTATGGCAACTGCACCCTCGCCCTGATCAAGCCTAATTACAACTCAATGCGGGTCCCGGCCATTGTTGCCTCTAGGTGATGGAGCCTGAGCTGCAGCCAGCAGTGCCTTGTTAATGAACGGGAGCGGTGAGAGGCCTGCACGTTGTCTCCAGTGGCCTCTTCTGCATCCCAGAGAGGAACTGCCTTGATAAGCGCACTAAGGTGGTTATTATCCGTTATTGGGTTGGTTTTACAATCAGAGAGCGCCTGCACAGTGGCAGCCAGTTACCCTTTACTTCCCATTCTATCTCTGTAAGCCCCAAACTCTGCCACAATATAGCACAACAATTTCTCTTTATTAAGGGAAAGAATTTATAAAGAAAGGGCTGGGGGCCCCATAGAGACGTGCTGTTGCTGTTTTTAAGTCTCCTTGCTGTTTGCAAGGAGCAGATATTGGCAGCAACCCTGCCAGAGATGGTTTTGAGAGACGTGGTCTCTTAAATATGTCCTGTTAGGTGAAAAATGAAGAAGGACTTACAGACCAAGAAGCTCCCTACCACTCCTGAAGCTTCCAGATTAACAAGACGATGAGGAGTTCTAAGAACAAAGACGTGCAGCGCTGCCACCTTCGAACCTACAGCAAAGGAAAGTCCATTGCATTTGCCTAGTCCCGGCTAGCCATGGACTCCAATTTATCTAGTTCTCTTCTGACTTTACAAATCTTTATTTCCAGTATTCAACTCACTTTAAGGAAGAGGGTTGTCTGTCTTTGGTAGCAAATATATTTGAGGTTACTTTAATCTTTGCATGTTCATAGTCAATTTTAGATCATTCTATTGTATGAAAAACTTCCAGAAAATTTTTTTTCCAGCAACAGTTAATAGGCAAGTGTTAAGTCTATGGGATAGAGAACCTCCATTTTCTGGAAAGCACTAAGTGCATTTTCTATGTGCACAGCTTCAGAAGCTGGGGAGGACCTGGTGGAACGAGCTTAAACTGGGGTTCTGAGCAGTCTCTGGAAAAACTGGCTCCTGCCACCCAAACTCGCCAAAGAACAAACTGGAATCAGAAAGGCAATTTAGAGTAACGTGAAGATGGCGTATTGAGTTCCTAGCTTCCCAGCTACAGACATGCCCACAGGTTTACAGGCAACATCGACCAGTCTTTGCACCCAGTGGCTGATTTGAAAATGGCAGCTCCCTCTCCAGCAAACATTCAAAACTTGCTCACATTTTTCTCTAACTCTTGCTCTTTTAAGTACCAAAAAAGAAGAAGATAAAACAAAAACAGATAGTTTCTTTTCCAAGAAGTGGTCCAAGTACTTCAATTTTACATTTATGAGGATAAAAGAAGACAAATTTTCCCCAAAGCCCAAGTTGGCACCTGGGGATTTCCTCAAGTTTGTATAAATGTGGTTGACTTAGTCAGGCAAGGTCAAAGACTGTAGACTCCACACCATTAGCCTGTGATCCTGTTCTTATTTTTCAAAAGTCCTAGAAGGTAAGAGGAAGCACATGAGGGCAGTGCACCAGGTGTACCCTCAAAGGCCAAATCATGCGGATATCATGGAAGCAAGCCCTTCGTTCTTTTGTCCCACCAGCAGAAAGGGACCCTTGAGCAGCATGAAAGTGTGAGTCAGGAAGAATGTAACCTTCCTGAGGTGAAATGGTGATGTTTTGCTCAGGCAAAGGATAACGTGCGTTTTCACGTACACTCGAATAGAATGACCACTTTGTCAACATGACAGAAGTTGGTTTTGTTTTATTTTTTGGCTTTCAATCCTATCACAGTTCTCACAGAATGCTTGGCCAAAAATGATGCCTTATAAACTGAAATCGGTTTGCCCAAAATTCAAGCATTGAGAATTAAATCTCACATTTCTTTATTCTCAGGATAAACTCAGGCCAGGGGGCCTGAGAAAGAAAGGGACCTTTTGTAGCAGATGAGACAAGAGGTGGTGGCAATGCTGGTCATCAGACTTACTTTACTCACATCTGTAATTTTATCCACTGACCAAGGGTCTCCTGTCTTCTGTTCACGGCTGCTGGTATGTCTTGGAATAGGGTCACCAGTAAGGGAGAAGGAAGTTGTCAAACCTCAGGTCAGAAAGGGACCTTAAGAAATCATAAAGCAAGATTATGGAGTAGAAGCTGGCCTGCTGCTGCCACAGGTGTGTGTATGTGTGTGTGGATGTGCATGTTTCTGTGTTCACGGTACAGGGAAACACTATCTAGAGGTCACCTATTTATTCACTTGAAGAATATTTACTGAGAGCCTGTTGTGTCTTTGGCACCATTATAGGCACTGAGGATGCAGCCATGAACAAAAGAGACCAAAAAAATCCTTGTGCTCATGCAGCTTGCAATTGTATGAAAATAAATGTGACAGATGTAAATCAAATGTAAGTAGTACAAATATATCGATGCATTAAAAGAAAAAAACACCATCAAGTATTTTCAAAGAACTAGTTTTAAAACTATAAGAATATATCACTGTAGAAAAATCTGAAATTAACTAAACAAAAATAATTGTACAAACGTTACATCCATAAAAACTTTCATGAAGTCAGCATTTTTCACCTATCAAATTAGCTGTTGTTTTTCACGAGTTTGCTGAGTTAAGCACCCTCATCTGTCGCTGGTGGGGGTGTAAAGTGTAAAAGGCTTGTAGGAAAGCAATTTGACACCATATGTCAAAGATATTAACCTTCAGTGTGCCTAAAAAAATCTCAGGAAATTTTCTATAACAGGCAGATTCCTGGGCCCAGATCTCAGACATTCAGATTATTTAGGTCCAGGTGGGGCCTCTGATCTGAATTTATGTCTGATCCTGTTGGAGATAGTTAGGTTGTCATACCACAAGAAGAGCTGCTCTAGAAGGATCTCTTCGAAGGAAGCATTCATAAATGGAGATAAAGATTTAAATGTAAAGCTTTTGATCTCAGGTCTTATTTATTAATATTGAGAAATTGTAAACAACCTAAATTGACATAAATAAGGAAATGGTAATAGTAATTATGATCTATTCTTACAAAAAGATTATTATAAAGTCATTCAAAATAGGCTTTGGGGGATATTTAATAATGTAGGAAGACACTAAATGAGAGACATCAACATGCAAAATTGTGCACACACTTTATACATATATATATATGAAAATAACTGGAAGGAAATACATCGAACTGTTAATGGCTATGACTGGGTAGTGGGACTATGAGTGAGAAATATTTATCTTCTATGTGTCACTCTATATTTTCTGAATTTGAAACAGTGAGCAAATGTTACTTTACAAATCTAAAAATAAACAAACTTTAAAAAAAAATCAAGGAGTCATAAATCTCTGCTTCCAGGCAGAAATATACCCAAATCATTCTGCACATAGCTACCTAGTCTGCTGCTCTTTTTAGGCCCAATTAAGGAAATCTTGTAGAATTCGACACTTGTCATTTGTGTCAGGCCTGTGTTGTCCCTGTTGAAATTTAAATCTGCTTCCTCTTACTCCTCCCTCAGGGACTCAGAGACCAGCTGTTTGCTCCTTCCTGAGAGGGCTGTTGACAGTGCCCCCCAGGCTGGCTAGCGGCAGCTTGTGTCTTGAAGGTCTCCTGGGAAAGGAGTGTGTGAACTAGCAGCGATCAGGAAAAGCTTGGGGAGAGGGCTAAGGATTGTGATCAACTAAAAGGGCTGAGTTCTGGTTTCGGGGAGAGGGGGCTGTGAGGGCTAAGGAAGGCGTTTTCTGGCTAAAGTGCTATTCAACAAACGCTGTTGGAAGCCGTGGATCAATCAGTGAGTAACATTTGAAAACATTTGCCTAAAATTCTTCCACAAGCACAAATTGCATGGCAATCCTGTAAATCTTATAAAATAGTTATAAAAGAAGGTTTCTTAAGAAAAATAAAATTTAACAGCCAAGTCCTGCCTCCTCTATAGAGAATATACAATAAAAGCTACTATTGTGGGTGAAGTATGTCTTTCACCCATCACTTCTTCCTTCCAATTGCTCAGGCCCCCGTCCCCCATGATGGGTGGGTCCTAACTAGCCTCCTCAGGCCCTGATTTTGGTTGTCTCATTCTTCTGCTCTAAAACTTTAACAGGAAGTTACTACCCTTGAAATAAAAATTCATTTTACTCATCTGTAAAATGGACCTAAAGATAGATGTTCCAAAGCATGTGGGGATTTAAGGAGCCTGCCCTGCTTCCAGGAGCCAGCCTGGCCCTTCCCACGGCACACCTGTCTCAGTCTCACTGATCACCTGCTTGCGCCTGGTGTGCAAGGCTTCCATCAGCACTCAGCACACAGGAGGCACCTGGAAAATGTTTCTGGAAGGAATGGAAGAGCTGGATAGTCGGTAACTGATGAGGGTAAGCCTCCTCGTATGCTGCCCAGCCCACGTTCTACAAACAGAAGGAAAAATCTCTATTAGTCAGTTTAATTTTTCTGCTCTTGTATCCATCATTCATTCAATCACAACAAATGTTTATTGGGCAAACCCAATGTGCCAGGCACTGGGGACAAAGCCGAAAACAAAATGGACATAGTCCCTGTTTTCACAGAACTTACACTGTAGTGGGAGGTAGTGGAGCAACTAATCACTTAATTACTGGATTCATTCATTTTTTAAATGTGCTTTTGGATACAGATAAGCACTATGGAGAAAATAAAAGTGGGTTACGTGATACAGTCTGAGCAGCAAGGGCAGCCATCTCCGGTCAGGGCAGGTCTCTCCAAGGAGGTAACGTTCAAACTGAGACCTAAATGATGAGGCCTAGGAGACACTAATCCATATAGGTTTTCTACACTCACAATTTTTTAAGTGATGCAAAATGTATACAGAGTAAACTGCACATATCTTAAGTTCATAATTTAATGAGTTTCGTTAAATGTAAACACCTATGGAAGCGTCACCATCAAGATACAGAACATCTCCATCTACCCAAGACAGTCCTTGTGCCCGCGCTGCAGTCATTTCCCACCCTACCCTCCGAGGCTTCCTCTGTTCTGATTTCTATCACCGTGGATTAGTTGTGCCTCTTCAACTTTATGCGAATGGAATCGTGCAGTGCGCACTCTTCATGGCTAGCTTCTTTCATCAGCACAGTGTTTGAGATCTCTGTGTCGTTGTGTGTATCAGTAGTTTCCTCTTTTTTGTTGCCGAGCTGTATTCCCATTGCACAACTACATCACCATTTGCTAATCCATTCTCCTATTAACAGACATTTAGGTTGTTTTCACATTTTGGCTCTTATGAATAAAACTGCTATAAATATTCTTATACAAATATTCGAATATAGTCTTGTTATAGGCATATGGTTTAATTTCTCTTGGGTAAATATGTAGGAGTGAAATTGCTGGGTCATAGAGTAGGTGTGTATAACTTTTTAAGCAAAAAAATTATGAGCACTCTTCATTTTTAATTCATAATTCACCTGCAAATTATGAGAATTCCAGTTGCTCCACATACTTCCAACGTTTGTGTTGTCAGACTTTAATTTTAGCCATTCTAATGATTATGTGGCCTCTCACTGTGATTTTAATTTGATGATATTGAACACTTTTCCATTCGTTTAGTGGCCATTCTTATAAATTCTTTTATGAAGTGTCTTTTTGAGTCTTTTGCCTGTTTTTATTTTGCTATGGATTTGTAGGAATTTTTTATATATCTGGATACAAGTCCTTACTCAGATACCTACTCCCACTGTCTATGACTAGCCTTTCATTTTCTTTTTTTTTTAAGATTTTATTTTTCCTTTTTTCTCCCCAAAGGCCCCCAGTACATAGTTATATATTCTTAGTTGTGAGTCCTTCTAGTTGTGGCATGTGGGATGCCGCCTCAGCATGGCCTGATGAGCAGTGCCATGTCCGCACCCAGGATCCGCACCAGTGAAACCCTGGGCCGCCACAGCAGAGAGCGCAAACTTAACCACTTGGCCATGGGGCCGGCCTCCTCATTTTCTTAATAGTGCCTCTGAAAAGCAAATTTTTAAATTTTTCAATGATGTCCAATACATCAATTTTTTCTATAATGTTTGGTGCTTGTTGTATCCTCTCTAAGAAATGTTTACCAACCCAAGTTTGAGAAGATTTTCTCCTATGTTTTCTTATAAAAACTTCATAGCTGTAGCTTTTATGTTTAGTCTATCATCCATTTTGAATTAATTGTTATACGTGGTATGAGATGGGGGTTGCGATTCATTTTCTTCACACATTTGTTCTAGTTTTTCCAACATGATTTGTTGAGAAGATTATTCTTTCTCCACTGAATTACTGTGGGGCATTTGTAAAAGTCAATTAGCCACATACCTGTGGCTTTATTTCTGCACTTTCTATTCTGTTCCATTGATCCATACGTCTGTTCTTACACCGATTCCCCACTCAACTAACTGCAAAGTTAAAGTACACTGTGAGTCCTCCAACTCTTTTTTTCAAGATTTTTCTGGACATTCTAGGTCTTTGGATTTCCACACAAATTTTAGAACCTCACTTCTGCTGTATTCTATTGGCCAATGCAGTCATAGAGCCATCCCAGACTCCAGGGGAGGGGAAACAAACCGACCTCTTAATGGAGGAGTGGCATGAGGATGCATAGAGTGAGGGAATAGATGGCGCCTATTTTTGAGACATTCCATCATCTAGCTACAATAATGTGCATCCTGCCAAATGCAAAATACACTCACCCCCTTCCAAGACCGCCAGAATCTCATCTCATTGTAGCATCTACTCAAAATCCATGACCTCATCCCCTGAACCCAGATGAAGATGGGCTTCCTCGGGTATAGCTCCTTGGATATGGTTCCTCTTCATCAGAAGTATCTGTGATATAATGTGACAAGTTATCTACTTCCCAAACACCCAGGATACAATGTCAATGCCAGGATAGGTACTAAAGCTCAGGAAGAAAGGAAATGAGAGGTCTGAAGCAGTCATTGGTCCATAGAAATTTGACAAGACTGCAAAACCAAGGGTAATTCCATGTGCCCTGCTGCTATTTTTCATCACATACAGGCCCCAAACGCTCATAGCCAACCTGGAGCAGAGCTTTGCAATGGGTGCGCTGAATGTGAACCATGAATGGGACACAGGGCTGTTGGATACCTCTGACTTAGAGAAATCTGTCAAAGGCTCCTCAAAGGGCAGGCCCAGGGGAGTGGGCTCTGATGGGTTGAGAACAATAAAGGACACAAGAGACACCCAGAGTCCTTGTCCCAACATGACAGGATGAGAGAGACCAAGGAGATGCCCTGCCATCTGGCTGTCTATTTCAGTGGCCCACTGCAGCACACCTCCGTCCCCGTGATCGAGGGCTGTCTCAGGTGCTAGGGAAGGAGCCGGGCAGACATGCAGCAGGTCTAAGAGGCTGAGCTGAGGCTGCTAGCACACCCGCTTCAGGTGTGGCCCCACTCTTTGTCTCCACATCCATCCTGTACATCTGCCCATTGGTGGTTACTGTGCTCTCTTAGTGGTGCTCAAGCACTAACAGGCTTTATCAGTATCTTGAAACATTTGCTATGAAAAACTCTTATTGGACTTAAAATTCACATTACCACAAGAAAGTCCAACATCACATTTGTCAATGAGAGCAAAGAATCAGCTGTTAGAGTCTTTAAATAGAATTTCAACCATTATAAATTTTATAATGGCCTTAATAGACTAAACATTTTTAATCACTGGCTTCTCAAAATTTCTGTGGTGACTACCAATATTTTGAAAAGATTGCCATTTTAAAAAAGGTCTTGATCAGGATTTTCTCACAGACATTTTAAATTTATAAACTGATATTACAAAGTCATGTTCTTATTCAGCAGTAAAAAGGAATGAAGTACTGATACACGCTACAACATGGGTGAATCTTGAAGACACTAAGCTGAGCAAAAGAAGCCAGACTCAAAAGACCATGTAGTGTATGATTCCATTTACATGAATGCCCAGAATAGACGAATCTATAGAGGACAGAAGGTAGGTTAACAGTCGCCTAGCGCTGGGGAGGTGGAGGGAATGAGGGTGACGGACAATTGGTACAAGGTTTCTTTGTGGGGTGATGAAATGTTCTAGAATTGATTGTGGCGATGGTTGCACAACTCTGTGAATATACTAAAAATTCTAGAATTGTACACTTTTAATGGGTGATTTGTATGGTACGTGTATGAGTTTTCCTGTGGCTATTGTAACAAATCTCCACAAACCTGATGGCTTAAAACAATAAAAATTCATTCTCTCAAGGTTCTCGAGGCCAGAAATCCACTCAGTGTCATGGGTCACGAGCAAGGTGCTGGCAGCGCCATGCTCCCTCTGGTGGATCCAGGAAGAATCCATTCCTTGCCTCCTCCAGCTTCTGGGGGCTGCTGGTTTTCCTCAGCTTGTGGTCTGCATCGCTCCAATCCGCCAGCATCTCCGAATCTCTCTCTGCTCCCCCATCGCACAGCATCAGTGTGTGTCAGATCTCCCTCTGACCAGGATACACATGACTGCATTTAGGGCTCACTCTGATAATCCAAGATAATCTCCCCATTTCAAGATCCTTAACTTTATTACATCTGTATAAACCCTGTTTCCATATGAGGTACCATTTATAAGTTCAAAGAATTAAGATCTGATATCTTGGCAGGTGATAGGAGGGGTCATTTTTCAGCCTACCACAGTATGTGAATTGTATGTCAATAAAGCTATTTTTAAAAATAGGGTAGGGGCCACCCAGCGGTCAAGTGGTTGGGTGGGCACACTGGCTTTGGTGGCCCAGGGTTTTGCAGTTTTGGATCTTGGGCGCAGACATGGCACCACTCATCAGGTCATGCTGAGGCGATGTCCCACATAGCACAACCAGAAGGACCTACAACTAGAATATATAACTATATACTAGGGGGCTTTGGAGAGGAGAAGGAAAAAAAAAGAAGATTGGCAACAGATGTTAGCTCAGGTGCCAATCTTTAAAAATGTACATATATATTTAAAAATAGGGTATAATTTATGAATAAATACAATTTAGTTTACACAAAAAAAAGTCATGTCTGTGTATGGATGCAAGGAGGCTTCAAAGACATATTAATCAATTGCAAACTTTGTTTTGATTTTGACTCAAATAGATCAACAGTAAAAAGACAGTTTTGAGACAAATGAAGAAAACTGAACTTGGACTGGGTATTAGATAATAGTGGGAAATTATTTTTTAACTTATTGGAAGTGATAACGGTATCATGGTTATTCTTTTAAATCCTGTCTGTTAGAGATTTATACTGAGGAATTTTCAGATGAAATAAAATGATGCCTGAGATGAGCTTTTAAAGATTCTAGCAAAAAAGGGAGGATGGATATGAAATCTGAAATGTTGGTAACTGTTTAATCTAGGTCCTAGAAAGATAGAGGGGAGTTGGTTATTATACTCTTCTCTTTATTTGCATATGTTTGAAATGTTTCCATAATAAAAGAAAAAGGAATATTCATGGAAACAAGCTCAATTTTCTCATTTAAAAATTTGAACCGATTTGATTTGGAAGTTTTAAACAAATACAATATCTTCTCTAATACTTTATACATATTTTATCATAATCCCATGACATAAAAAAACTAATTTTTTAAATAAGTTTCATAGAGATGCTCTCAAATTCCCTCCGATTTGACCCCAAATGCTCTTCAAATAATGTCATTTTCCGCGTGCCATGACGTTAAGACGCGGCGAAGCCTTGCCCAGAGGAACTGATCTTTTGCAAAGGACGGACAGATCCAGGCTTTCACACTCCGTTTCCGGAAGGGCTCAGGGCTCTCTCTTTGGCATCTTTTTAAGGCGTTTTTAGAAAACGAAATGCCCGGGACTGAAACAGCCCCTGCAGCTGCAGCGCCGGCTTCAAACGCCCACTATTTTGAGAGAAGATCCGCACACATGCTCTTTGTGTTGTTTTGTTTCCCAAAGGAAAAGCTAAATCCACCCCAGTGTTTTCATAAACAGAAAATGAATGGCTCGAGGGCGGCCATCGGGCGGGACGGAAGAAGACGTTTGGCAGAGCAGGCCTCTGCTTTTGTCCCCCAAAACCTCAGTCAATCAGCGACCTGCCGCGACGGGTCCTCGGAGCCTCAGAGAACCTCAGAGGCGGAGCCGTCCTCGCGGCCGCCCGGCCTGGGAGCCAGGTGCCCGGCGCTGCCGGCGGAGGCGGCTTCAGGCCCCCTGTGGCTGCACCAGGCCCGCTGGGGGCACCTCCTCCCGAAGCCCCCAGGTCACCCGCAGCTATTCCGCGCAGCGCTCTTCCTCTGCGTGGTTATTTTGCTTGTTTGGTTGTTTATTTAAATCTGTAATACACAACGTAAAACATTTCAGAGAGAACAAAAATGCGTCCTGTGAGAATAGGGTCTCTCTCCCAAACTTCTCTCTCCCGAGGAGGCAGTGAGTGCTACCGTCTCGAGCATCCTCCCACAGGTTTCCACGCCTGCATGCCTGTGCGCATAGCTATTCAAGTAACTGTACACACACGGCCGGTTCCCTCCGCATGCTGACCGCACGCGCTCTTACCATCTCTTGGTTCCTACTTTTTTACCCTTAACTTTGCATATTGGAGATAATGTCACATCAGTGTACCGAGATTTGCCTCTCGTTGTCTTTTTTGTTTATTCAATATTTTTGTCTGTATATTTCCTGGTTTGGATGTATCATAATTTACCTGAGCGATTTCATATTGGTGCGTACTTGGTTGTTTCCAGGGTCCTGCTGTTTCGAAAAAAAGCTGCAATACGTTTTGCACACCCTCTAATCTTTTATGCAAGACTATCCTAGTTCCCATTAAAAGAAAGACAGATACACAGAGCTGGTATAAAAAGAGAAGGCAACAACAAAAACCTCCCTTCTGTCGCAGAAAATCACTGTTAGAATCTGACGTTGTTTTCACAGAAGTAGCTGCTCTCCTGACAGAATCAAAACAATGTGGTGAGGATTCCAGCTACAGAGCTGGCTCCCTTCCCATCATTCCTACTCGGATCCCAACATATGGCCTTAGAGACAAACCACTGAGGCTCCAGGGGATAAGGATTTCTATCCCATCAAGCATATGTTTCCCCTTCACCCCTGCCCCTGAGCCAGTCTGCAGAAAACTCAATCCATTGTTTTTGCAGTGTTTCCTCTCTCCACAAACACCAGGGCTCTGCCTCCATTCCAGGCCAGCGATGCTCCCAGCAAACGGCTCTGACATACCTCATAGCTGCCTGTCAAAGGATGTGTTACTGTGCTGGGTTCGTTTTTGCCTGCCGCCCAGAAAGCCACACACTGAGACAATGAGTTTGCAGCAGAGGGAGAGAATTTAATCACAAGGCAGCCATGTGAGGACGCCAGAGCATGAGTCTCAAATCTGCTTCCCTGAAAATAGGGACTCAGGGATATTTATGGGATAGGGAGCAAGGTGGTCTGAAATGTGGAGAGAGGTGATTGGAGGTGAGGAGACGTGAGGTAATTGATGATCTGTGCAAGGTAGTCAGACTCCAGGCCTCTTCATAGGACCCATGCTCACAAAATGGTGGTGTGAGCGTGATCTGAATGTGGCGTTTGTAGCCTTTTGACATCAAAAGGTCAACTATCGGACATCTGCATGGGCCCAGTTGATCAGTTGGTGGTCTCAACCAGCCTGGAGTGGACAAAGGGGTGCTAATTCCTGAAGCACAGCTCAAATGCCCGTTACCATGGTGACCCAGGTTCTAGGGAGATGTTATCAATAGGAACCTAGTGGGAGTCACCTAGCACATTGCTTAAACAGCACAGTTAACAATGAGTGAGTTAAACAGATAAAAGCTATAATCAGTAATTGCAAAAAAGGAAAAAGACCTTTAGTTCCTAGCTACTGAATCATCAATGGCTAACTCTCTGCTGGTTTCAGATGCAGATCAAGAACCGCAAGCAAAGATCTTCTGACTGTAGAAAGCAAACTGGAAGGGGACAAGAGAACAGGAAAGAGCCTGCTCCGGGAGGGAAGTGGAAGCTTTGGGCCATGTGTGTGTGGTCAAAAGGCTTCAATCAATACAAGTCAAAAAAGGGACCAAAACTTTCTCTCAACGACAACCAAAAGAAACTTCATTTGACAATCAAACTCCTCCAATAGTAGATGGGAACATCTCACAGCCAAAAATGATGCTTAGTTCATTGGGGCAGATTTGAGAGAAAATGGGCAGAAATTAATAAAAAAGTCAGGATGATGGGCTGTTTAAAGAATAGAAAATGCAATCCATGTGAGCATTGGGTAAGTCAGCAACGTAGAGCTGGCCTTAAGAAAATTTGCTTTATATGAAAACTGACGTATCTGAGTGATACTGGCTCAACACAAGGTTGACATAAGGGAAGCCAAATTGTAGAAGAGAATTGTATATTGTAACTATATTGTACTATATTGTAACTGTGAATGACCTCTGATTAACTAACCCAGATATGCTCTGTAGATTTTATGGCCTCTCCCAGCTGCCTTAAGTTGATAACTTTGTTCATTTGAGTTCCTTAGGAATGTGATGACCCCCAGGCAGTGTCTATGCTGGTAACCATCATCAATGACAACTGAAAGATCAGAGTATAGGGTGATGCTCCATTCTCTGATGCATATCCAGTAAAACAAAGGACTATCAGGAACTGGGGCCAGATGTCTGCCCTCACTCAGAGATCAGTCAGCAGCCCCACCTGGCGGCCAGCCCCGTACATAAGTGGCCTATAGTCTTTGTTCTTTCGGACAGTAGTCAGCCATCTTCCCCTCTTGTTAGCAAGCTGTATAATAGAAAACCCTTTCTCTCCTACCACCTTGCCTCTTGACTATTGGCATGTCTTGCAGTGAGCAGACGAAGCCCCCTTGGGTGGTAATATGAGGTCTTTAAAACCAGTTTATCCTATCAAGCAGATTAAACATTCCCATATGAAATCTTGATTATTGATTTGGGCCACTGGACATCTTTCCTGCCCAATTTATGTTAATTAACTCATGTATCAAATCTGAAAATGCATGTGGTTTTATTTTAACCCTTCGATGAGGCCGAAACCTCCAAATTCCCTAAAGACGGCGTTTTATTAGTTTGGGGGAGGTTTCCTGTGTGAAAGGTAAGCATTGTGGTCACGTGACTTTCCGAGAGCCAAGGCACAGAGGCTGACCCAGCTGTTTTCTTAAAGGCCACTCAGGACAAGGGCTTTCTTGTTGGACAGTGCTCTCTGACTGGATGCACTTTTCCCAGATTACTCGCAGCTTAATTCATAACAAGAGATTGAACACTGGGCTGCCAGGAGTTCAGGTACATGGAGTGAGGACATGTCCTCAGCACACAGCAGCACTGTCCCCCCGCAGGAGTTCTCACCAGCTCACAGGCGAGGGGCCCCTGGGCAGCAGAGGGAAGGAGTGTCAGGACCTCAGAGGCCCTGGAGCCCGCCCTTCTTGGAAGCCTCCTGAAATGACAGAGCAAGTCCGAACCGCCGGGCTGTGACACAGTGATAGTAGCCCAGAGTTAGCAGGAAACTTGCGGGTCATTAGCTCACCCCCAGCCCACCCTCTGAAGTCCAGGAAGGGCCTCAGAGCTGGGTAGAGGCAGAACTTGGGCTAAAACTCAGGTCTCTCACCCCGAGCTGGCAGTCTGTCTCTGACACCAGTGCTTCTGAGACTCTAATGTGCGTGCAAATCAGCTGAGGAGCTTGTGAAATGCAAATTCTGATTCAGCAGGTCTGGAGTAGAGTCTGAAGTTGTGCATTTCTAATGGGCTTCCCTGTGACACCAGTGTTGCCAATTAAGGGCTATTCTCTGAGTAGCACATTCTCACAATCTCTATTCTCAACATGCCTCAATTACAGAAAAATCCAGAAAATAGTCCCTCCCGCATTGCCTAGGAACTGATTAAAGAGAGTCTTTTTCTTAATCTCTTCATGAAACCTACCTCAAACTATTGATGCCGGCCCTGACATCAGTTCCCCTACATTGAACCCAGCATATATGTGGTTTAAACCAAAGCACTCATCTCCTTCCACTGCGTCTCTAAGTCACATTCATACATAAATACCAGTTTTTTAAACCTTTGTATCCCTGAACTTCACAAGGCAAATAGAGGTCACAAACTGTTAGAGCCCAGGTGGCCTCATGCTAACCATTTGGCTAGTTAGGGGTCCTTTGAAATTTTATTACAGGGAAACTGATATCCAGAGAATATCAAGAAGCTGAAGCTTCGCACACCCCAATTCCTTGGCTTCCTGGTACCAGAATCCACCATCCACCATGAGGCAGACAACCAAGGACATCCACCTGCAGATTCCCTTATCTCACCATCCCCCTTCAAGCAAGCAGCCTTATAAGGCCAAATGCAGGCTGCTGGGAAAGAACTGACTTGCAAGGCCACAGGCTCCCCCTCCCCTGCCTAAAACCCCAAGTAAAAACCCCTACCTTTTTCCCTTTGAGGAGGTAGTTGTGAGTTGTAACAAATTCCCATCTCCTTGTCTGGCTACCTTCTGATAAAACACCTTCCTTGCCATAAGCCTGGTGTTCCTATTTTTATTTTGGTTTCTCTCTTGTGTGGCAGGTGAAAGAAACGGTGTTTGTAGCCAGTAACATAGGGTGGCTCCAACAGTGTTTTTATAACAGAGTCTTTAAAAAGAGTCTCCATACTGCCAAGTTTATGCTAGAATTTAAACTGCAACTTTGTGGTTACTGGCTCTGGAAGGTACAGTGATGAAATTGGTCTCTCACAGAAAATGGGATTAGGTAACAGCAAAACAATTATGGTGCAGATTTTATCTCTGTGAATAATGCCTCTGAGCTCCTGAGCCCTATATGTAGGAACTTGTTTGATATCTGCTTATAGATATGTCACCCATCTCAAACTCAACTTATCCAAAATGGAGCACTTGCTTGTCCATCCATGAATCTCTTCCTCTTCAGGCTTCCTCATCTCAGTAAACAATGCTTTTGTGCATCCAGCTGCTCAAGCCAGAAACCTGAGTCCTTCCCAAATCCCTTCATTGGTCACTTCTTAAGCCAGTTTGTCTCCAAGTTCTATTTAAAGCTCCTCTAAGTATGTCTTCAATTTGTCTACTCACTCCCATCTCTACTGCCATCACCCTAAATCCAAATCCATTTTTAAAACCTGGATTACTGGAATAGCTCTCCAGCTAGTCCTTCTACTTCTACTCTTATTCCCCCTACAATCCATTAGATCTTGTCGTCTTCCTGCTCCAAAGCTTTGGTGGATTCCCTTTGCACATAAGATAAATTCAATATCTTTAACATGACTTTGAATCCCTGAATGATGTGTCCCATGCATAGCTTTTCTGCCTTATCCATCACTATTCCCTCCCTTACTCACTCTGGTAGATTAATGTGGAAACTCAGTTTTCCCAGTGTGAGAATTTAGCATCAGTAATGTGGTATGCTTGAAAAGACTTTACCAAGATCTCAAACATTAATGAGGTCTTTAATAGCTGTTTGAGAGTAGAATGACATAGGAGCAAGAATGTTGAGGCATGGCATATTCTCTGAAAGATGTTTTTTGACAAAATTTTGTTATAATCTTGGAACAAAGCTCCAAATAAGAATAGAATAAAATTAACTTCTCCTACTTATAGAGTACTGTGAGTCCCAGCAGGGAGATAAAAAGACAAGTAGAACACATGCCCTCATGGTAGTACACCCTTGTATGGGAGATAAGTCATGCATACACACAATGCTAGGCAGAATACAATCAACTTTATCACCACAATTAGCTAGAGTCATCCATAAAGGCTTGAAAAGATCACAGACAGAGCTGGAGTTTGAAGGAAGCATAGTAATGACATTGATGGAAAAGAAGAAAGAGGATATTTCAACTATGTGAAAAAATAAACTAGTAGGAATGGATGTTCCAGGTAAAGCGACAGTGAGGAAGCTACGAGAAAGAGGCATCATGATATAAAGAGAGTAGAATACAATAGAAGTTTCAAAGTAAGGAGACTAGTGCTCCAGGCACACCTCTGCGTCTAGCCAGCTGCATGCCTTTAAGCAACAATCTTAGCTTCTTTAGTTTGTTTCCTCATGTTTAATAATATTGACGTTGTGGGGGACTGGAATTGGCCACCCCAAGATACGTCTCTTTGGCATGAGGATTATTTGGGGCTGGTTACTTTTAAAAAACTGCAGACAGGAAAGAAATTCTGAAAAGTAGAATTTACCCACCCTTTGTTAAAATACATTTACATTTGTAAAGGAAATCTCCATCTGTAAAGGTGTCTCCCTCTCTGTACCAGGAAGAAGGGGGGATGACCTTATCTCTAGAAGCTCTTAATCAATGCAGAAGGCAAGGACTTAAATCTGCATAATAGTCTTACTCTTGTTCACTGTACTTGTCAAATAACCTCCCGTAACTGACTCCCCCAACCCCCAACATCCTCCTTTGTCTTTAGCTGAGGATGATATTTAAGATGGTGGCTTCAGTCATTTTGGCAAGTTGCTCAGTTTGCCTGAGCCTCTCCTATGTATATATGTAATAAAGCTTTATTTTTCTCCTGTTATTCTGTCTCATGTGAATTTAATTTGTTCTCCAGCCAGAAGGACCCGGCGTGGGTAGAGGAAATGTCTTCTTGCTCTACAGTTTGGCAACTTGGATGGGATAAAATTTCATTGGTGGACACTGCTCACTCCTGGACTGCTGTGGCCAAGAGATCCTGGACCCCTAATGAGAGCCGGCAAGAGGTAAGAGTTCTTACCATATCAGTCTCCCAGATCTCTGCCTGGAGGGTCCAACGGAAGCAAGAGTGGTGAGGTTTTCTTTTGCTCTTCTAAATTTAGATTAGCAGGAGAAAATTTTGGTGAGGCTAGCTTCTTGGACTCGGTGACTCTAGGATTTGGCTGAGTACTCATTGGTTGTAGATCCTTTTCCTCCCAGAGATCGTACTTTTCCTTGTCTCTGTCTTTTTTTGTTGTTTGTCATGAGACACAGGCATCTCAATAAGTCTGTTGTCTGGGCCTTTTGTCTTGTTCTATGTCTTGAGAGCTTGGCTTTGTGACCTTTCTGGTCTCCGCCATCTGGAAGATGTATGTACTGGCACACATTTTGGAAGCCAGTTGAGTAGACTGGGGTTCTGGGACACACTCTCTTTGTCTGGCTGTGTCAGCTCTCAGGGGAGTTTGTCATAAGGGGTCCCAATTACTTTCAAAAGGGACCTTTGTTGTCTGAACCTTTGTTGCTTGCTGTGCAATGAAGGCCTTTACTTTCTTAGACTATTTTTGGGAGTGAATTTTCTGGATCTCTTTTGGGGATGCCTCTTGTGTCCATGGTTAAGCTTATTGGTTGAGTCACTGTTAAGATCCTACTCGTCAGTGTGGCCAGATGATGGATCATTTAAATTGGGAAAACTTCTAAATTGGGGGGAAAAATTGTGAGAGCTCTCATCATAATTTTTATTGGTACCTATGAAAAGGTCAAATTAAAAAGGAAACACATGCAATAAAATAATGACTAGCTTTAAGACCCTGACTCAGGTTACAATTGAACTGATGAAATATAAAATTCTAAGGGTTGATAAGATTATCAAGGTTGGAATGCTTGAGCTGATTTTCTTTATAAAGAGGTTATATCAGCTTTGCCTGAGTATGTTTTAAAATGTCTGGCTGGGAATACTTCCCTATCCAATATTATAAGACCAAGGCCTATTGATAAAGTCCTGCCCATGTGTCCTGTCCTCATGCTGCAGCTCTTCACTGCTCATGGGCCATGCCCCCATGCTATTCTCTGAATAAAGGAGCACTACTTCCAGACCTTGAGAGTCCAAGAAATCTTTCTTTTGACTCCTTGGCTCGCCGAGCCTGCTTGCTTCACTGGCTTGTGAGTTGAAGTTCTAGTCTTCCTTGTGCCTTTCTGTTTTTCAAGGATGGATCTAAATTCACTTCTCCATATGGAACTTTCTTGGACAGCTGTATGAATCCTCATTTGCTGTCCATGGCTACTCTGTGGGGCAAATCGTGGCATTCAGCCTGAAGAGAATCAGTACCTTAAGCCTGAGGGTGATGAAGAACGAATTAATGCATTCCTTCTTAATCCTATCTCTAATATATAAATTTTACATGGGCATGGGTGGACCACTTAAGTCATTAGGACGGTCACCAATCTCCAAGACACGCATGGCAGGTTTCTTTTCCTAAGGCTGGATTGGTATCCCACCCTATGGCTCCTGACCACACTCCAAACCACGAGAAAGTCCCAACTGGGACTCTGGTTCAAGGAAAGTGCCAAACTCTAAACTTTGGTTGAGTATGGGAACCCCTTCTTGGGAGAACAGCTCCAGGACACAATTGGGTAGAATGTCTCCCAGACCGGCAGAAAATTCTTCACTGTTTTTCTCTATTCTTTCATCTTTGGGACAATTCACCAGGCACCTATTACTGCCAGGCATTATAGGGAGGATATACAAGGGATGCAATGCAGGGGGATGCCCCCATCACCCCTTGCTATAGGAACCCCACAGGCAGAACAGGTAAGACGCTGCCCTAGGTTCAGGGGGAATTTTCAAGGTAATGGACCCCTTTCTTTCATGTCTCTCTAAGTTGCAGTGGCCATTTTGGGCTCCTGTTGAGCTTTCCAATAGAGAAACAAAGAAATCTTTAAAGCATCAAAGCCTCCACCCCTGGGAACCCGCACTCTGGTTTCCGGGCCTGATCAGCCCAGGACCCCAAGTGAGGTGGTCTTGGAGGTTGGCTCGAGTATTTTAGGCACCTACTGAGTCAGTTATGAGATAGGAGACCTGTGATTTATTCTGTGAACTGTCCTGTGGGTGTTTTGTGCCCCAGCATGGGAACTGTTGTGTGACCCTTATCTTGATAACCCTCGGGAAGAGGCCGTGAGAGTGAGGCCTGATCTGCTCTTTTCCTTTCTTTATCTGTTTCGTTTGTCATCATCTCTCTTGTCACCAAGTCGAGGTTAAGTTCAGGCTGGACCTGAGCAGAACCTGGGCCTTCTGTACTTAACTTCTCAACCCCAGGCCCACTCCCCCAACAGGGAGTCCCAGCCCCTAGGCAGCTCCAGGCCTTTGCCTCCTGCTTCCCTGCCTTGCCTTGTGCTGGCTCAGGGACTAAGTGCCTGGGCTAAGTGGGAGTTGACTACACCTCATAACTACGTTGATGCCTGCAGTCAGGCTCTGCACCCTTTCTCTGGCCGCTGTCAGTCAGACACCAGCTTTATTGCCATGGGGAATGCCTCAAGCATCCGCGGAGACTCACCCCGGGTGCATTTTAACTAGTTGGAAACGCTTTCAATTGGGTCGTTCATGTCCCAGAAACTCCATCTGGAAAAAAACTCGAGTGGTTTCTCTGTGCTGTTGTGATGAAGTTAATTCCCAGGACTTAAAAAAAAAAAAAAATGGGAAAAGGCCATAAGTGTGTGCCCTTGCCAAAAAAAAAAAAAAAAAAAAAAAATCTAGCATCTTGAGTGTCTTCTCCACAAATATTAGTAAAAAACGCTCAAAACAAAATTTGTATTCATAATTAGGGAGCTTTGTATTATTGTACCTGATTCACGGCAGTGATTTTTAAAACGATAGCTGTGGAGGCTGTGTCTATGTGTCTATATGTATGTTATATACTTGTGATTTTACCTCCGGATGGTATGGCCAAAATTAAGAGCTCTATTTCATTGGCCTAAAGTAAGCACTTACATAAATTCTAAATGTCGTAGAAATTAACCCAATGTCTTTTAAGTTAAGATGACATAGATTAATCCTTGGTTAATGAAAGTTTAAGTTTGTTGGTTTGATTAAAACGGACATGTCCTCCAGAGTTAGCACTGGATATGATGCAGACATGAAGCCTGGGTTTATTAGTTTAAAAAGAAGAAGGAAGAAAAAAAAAGCTCACGTTATCCCTGTTACAAATTTGTCAGCATAATAACTTAGAATGATAGCTAATTTTGCTTAATGTCTCATGAAGTTTTTGTGGGTAATCTAAACATCATTATTGGGAAGAAATGATTTAGATATAAATGAAATAAGAGCTTATAGATAAACTTTTAGCAATAATTACAGTTTATGGCATGTGTATCTAAAACAGCTTCCAAAATCTTTTTGGTAACTTGAAACTTCAAAGTTTTGCTATGTTAATTTAAATGATAAAATTCATTGAGTATCTAGATCATATCCAAATAAGATGTTAGACATTAATTACTAAATGTACGCTTATCTACTTTTGGCTTCTTATTGCAAAGAGGCTAAAAGCATTTGGGTCTATTAGAAAGCATGCATTGTGTTTTATTGTGAAATGGCTTGTTTCAGGAAATTATGAATAGTGTTTAGAATGCTGATATAAAAGACAGTTTGTAATTGCTTACCTTTTTAGTGTTTACTAGGGTCTGTTAAGCGTTAAAAGTTCTAATTAATACATGTAATTAAAGCTACTAAAATTAATAAGGAAAACAGCTCTGTATTCAAGGAAAGTAAAATGTACATTTTAGGTAAGGAGGGTATAAAGAATGGAAGTATTTTTGTTTGTTGAGTCAAGAAAGATAAATTTGTCCTAAAGTATTAGAAGGGAAAAAAGAAAGCATGGGACAAATTCTGAAGGTAAAAGAAAGTTGTATAAGTTTGTGAAGGAGAAATTCTGAAAGGAGTTTTATGCTGGTCAAGTTGACTAAGATTAGCTAAATTGAATTAAGTAAATGAGTTTTAATGTTAAAAAATGAGTGGGTGCAAAAAATTAAAATTTGGTTTTCTCTCTTTTGAGCTTTGCAATAGAGAAACAAAGAAATCTTTAAAATGTCAAAGGCTCCACCCCTGGGAGTGAATGGATTTGGAAATCTTGAAGGGTAATTCCCATTTCAATTTTTATTTTAACTTTCATTTTAGTTCCTTAGTATTTCAAATGGAAACCTAGGATCCCTTCCTGCAAGAGTCTTCACCTTGGGTGTTTATAAATTCTTTTTTTAACTCTCTTCCTTTGCTCTCCTCATGCTGTTGGTATCTGCACACCTGGTTCTCCTGGTCCTGGCTAATTCTTGGTACTCTTGTGTCTCTCCTGACAGCAGAAAGCAGTAACCAGACAGGTTGAGTGATTCAGTAGAAATTTAAGTGATATCATCTTAGCCACGTGTAAGCAGCAGCCTGTTGTGAACTAGAATTGCAATGCAGGAATGATCTGATTCCTATAGGCCTCTCTCCCTTCTCTGCCCTGGTGAATGAATGCTAAAGGAATTTAAAGCATGTAAAACATGACACACATTGATCTGTTGACTTGGCCATCAAGCTGAACATCTTGCCTTCTTGTAGGTAAAATTAGTGTCACAGATTCTAGATTTTATTTATAAGGGCAAAGCATTTAAGTGTGTTCACTTAAGTTGACTCTTGATGCAGTAAAGGTCTATTTTCCTCTAAACTTGACTTCCAGGTTTGAACTTAGAAGTAAAAGCAAAGCAAAACAAAACCACCAAAACACAGGAATCTCTGTCAATAGAACACCAGAGCTGCAAAGATTGATGACCTGAAGAATAAGAGTTGACACGATGTGCTTGGTCAGTTCACCGATCTGAAGGAGAGGAATCCTCTATTTGTGGCTGGCTGAGGAAAGCCAGTTACAATGCAGAAAAGCTGAGAAATGGTAGGAGAAAGTAGAGAAGCAAACAGAAGAGGGAAAAGCTTGATATAAGAAAAGTGTAAGGAACAGAAGAAACAGCAATCTTCAGAGTTGGTGGTGCCAAAGTTGAAGATTATGGTGACCACTGTCACATTGCTGGCCCCCAGTGATCCACATCTCCCAGTATTTGCCCTTGTGTGGTCCTCTCTCTTTGAACCTGAGTTGGGACTGTAACTCATTTTAACCAAAGGGAAGTGGCAGAGTGATGCTGTTTCAGTTCTGGTCTAAGCCTTAATAAATTCTGCTTTTGTGCTCTTAGGAGCCCTGATCTGCCTTGTAAAAACTTTGTTACCCTGCTAGAGCTACATGGAGAGGCTGTAGGAGAAGCCACATAAGAGGGAGAGGCCCTGAGAGAAAAGCCTCACTAAAAGAATTTAAGCCCAGGCCCCTGCTGGCCTACCAACTGGATGAATCCACATGAGTGACCACTGGTAAGATCAACAGAAGAGTCACCTAGCTAAGCCTGGATTGCAGAACAAGCAAACAAAATGTTTATTGTTTTAAGCTACTCAGATTTGGGGTGGCTCGTTATGCAGCAAAAGATAGCTGCCGGCATGACAGTGGAGGAGAGTCAGGGATCGAGACCCGGTGACTACTCCCTGGGACAGCATCCTATAGAGTGAAGATGCGAGCCTGAGAACAAAGCAAGCTCGGTTCAAATCCTTACTTTGTCACTTCTTAGCTCTGTGCCTTTAGACAAGTTATTTAATCTTTCTGGGGCTCAGTATCATCTGTAAAATGAGAAAAATATTTCTTCCCTCAGATGATAGTTAAGAAATGAACTGAGTGAAAGTTTGGGGCACATAGAAAGTAAGTACCCACCAAACATTAGTTCTCTTCCACCTCCTCCCTGTGGTTCCCTCGCCCCGAGGGGATGAAAGTGATCCAAACTACAATCACTCTTAAAGGGCAGTCGTGTGACCTGCTAAAGGAAGTTCTGTCACAGGTCAGTTTTACACAGTGTGTGTGTATTTGATAAACATTGTGTTTATAGGAAAAAGAGGTAAACTCCTAAAATATAAGTGATGTATTTTTTTGACTGATGGCAGGTTTTGGGGCCGCTGCTGGAGTCAACGCACATTCATGTCTGTCACAGACTGTCTACACCTGCTCCTCTGGAGGACACAATTGTTTATCAGGCGAACTAAGCTTTGGTCGTCAAGGAACATCGAAGTTACATTCAGCTTATTTTATTGCAGAAGGCATGGAGGCGTAGGTTATTTCCACAAAAAAGCATTACCATCTCAGTTGTTTGTAAAATTCACTTAGGCAAGAATTGCACATTTTGAGGCAGTGCTGGATAAAACTCAGCCCTTGATGAGGCCTTGCCTTCATACTGGAAGGTGATTTAGGGCCCTGGAAAGAAACAAGCCTCATATTGGGTGTCCAAATTATGTTAAAACTGTGCAGACACCAAGTTCCCAAGCCTCCTGAGAGATAATACACACACACATGCACACACAGATATGAAAGGATTAAAGAAAAAAGAAATAAACCTGCCCTGCCTCAGCTTCCAATTTGTAAAATGAGAAAGCCAGACTGGAAGGTTCCCCAAGGTCATTCCAGCTCCTAGTGTGGCAGACTCTCAGATCCTGTGCCTGTATTAGCCCTCTGTGGACAGTGAGATTAAAAACACAGGCTGCTCTCCAGCAAAGCTTCAATTGCAGAGATTTAACTAGAAAAAGAATCAAAGCACTCTCTCAGATTACGTCTTTTATTTCCAATTGTTTTTATTGTTTCCATTTTATTTTACAAGAGAAATGAAAGCCGCAATTTGCCAAATTCCTGCACACGTTTTCCTGCCATACAACCGTCCTAGCAAGTTAACCAAAAACAGTTCTCTAAAATGCATTTTCAATGAGAATCTTAGATTCCTGGAATCTGTCTTAGACATTTTTTCCTTCAGACTCTTCTAGGGCTCCAGGGTTTCCATACCTCAATGTCAAGAGCATGGCAAAGGATTCAGTTTAGCAATTACCGTGCATTAGTGTAGCTCAAAGTTGTTTTTTTCTCAATGGCTTAGAAGAGCCATTCGAGTGCTTTGATTCTAGTAATAGAAGTTCCAGTGGGGATGGTAGGTGAACGCCCATGTAATGTTTAGTCTATTAAAATGGCACTATCCAAAGCTTATGCAGGGTGCATTCTTACCAGGGACTCTGAATAAGGGGAGGTCATCATGGAAGAAAGCATGAGAAAATAGGAGCGCTAAAGTGAGTCTGGGAGTGCCCCTCCTCTGTCCAGATTAGGTTCCATGATTTTAGTGGACATTTGTTTTTGCCCCCTCTCATGGCGAGAGGGAAGGATCTCCCCGAAGTCTCCCTGTGTGCTTCCAGAATGCTGACTTGCCCCCAGGCTTCACAGCGGAGCATGGACATTAGACCACAGTTCCTCAAACTGTCTGTGGTGAAGGCCCAGTTTGCTTTCTCTCCCACATCCCCACACACTGTGGACTGATACTTGTGAAAAATACAATACAAATGAAGCACTGGAAGAATGACACACAAAATAAAGACATAAAATATAAGCCTCAATGTTTTTTATTATTAGATTTAATTACTCTTGTCAAATTGCAATACAAATTTCTAACCATCCTTATTTTCTATACTTATCTTGTTGCAGCTGAGAACAAAAATGTGGGAACAGGTACTGGTCCATGGACCACACTTTAAGTAGAACTGACTTAGACTAGGCCACTAGTGTTCTTTGGTTACTGGTAATTATTTCAGGGTGTTCTTATGACCTGAGCTGGTCCCATTCACTTGAATGTTGGGACTCTAATTTGGAACACTGGGACAATGATTCTTTGTTTTTCTTGGCTGGATGCCATCTTGGGACCACAAGAAAAGTGGTTTGAGAAGGAGTGAAGAGATCAGAACCAAGGGATGGAGAGTCAGAAGCTGAGTCTACTCCTGTGCTGTGGAGAAATATAAGCCAATGAATTAGAAATTTTGCTTAAGCCAGAATTCATCTGGTTTCCTGTCATCTGCAAGAGAAAGAGTCCTATGAGATACAGTGATTAATGTGCATATTTCCCATGAACTCTCAGCCAGCTTCTCTTTTGCCAGTCATCTTTCCAAAACACAGATCTGGGTATGCCATTCTTCTAGTTATGAAAACTTTAGCTTCTCACTGCCCCAGCACAAGTTCAAGCTGCTTAAACTGTCATTCAAAGTCCTTTGCAATTGAGTCTTTCACTTTTTCAGGCTAAATTTTTGCTACTCTTATCCTCAGGCACATACCCTGTGCTTTAGCGTGACCAGACATGTACTTTCATATATGTTACAAGTTTGCTCACGTTCCTTCTGGCTGGATTGCACTTCCTCTTCCCACAACCTTTTCTGACTTTCTAGAACTCAACAATAGAATCTTGAGAATATAAAGTGTGCATTATTTTTAAATGTTAAGCATTATGCATGGTGATCATTCCTGCTGATTCAAGGGCTAATTTTGAGAGTGTTGGTAGGAGGGCAAATTGATGCCTCCAGACATTTGATAAAAACTGCATTTAGACCCCAAAGATCTCATTTCATAGGGAGTCTAACATGGTTATACTACCAAAACCTTTGAAAGCAAGAAGCTTAGATGAAGAACGACTTTAAGTTATTGCAAAAATGAATAAGCAAGAAACAAGAACATACATCAAACCAAAACATGTACTCAAATGTTCACAGAAGCTTTATTCATAATAGCCAAAACGTGGCAACAACCCAAATGTTCATCAACTGATCAATGTATAAACAAAATGTGGTATATCTGTCAAATGGAATATTATCTCCCATAAAAAGAAATTAAGTACTGAGACATGCTACAACATGAACAAACGTTGAAAACATTATGCTAAGTGAAAGAAGGCAGATACAAAAGGCCACATATTGTATGATTCCATTTAGATAAAATGTCTGGAATTGACAAATCTATAGAGAAAGTAGATTAGTTCTAACCTAGGGCTGGGGAATGAGAAGATTGAAGGGAGAAGGCTGAGGGGAACAGAGTTTCTTTTTAGAAGGATGAAAATGTTCTAAAATTTATTATGGTGATAGATGCACAACATTGGGCATACAGTAAAATCTATTGAATTGTACACTTTTAATGGGTGAATTTTATGGTATGTACATTGTGTCTCAATAAAGCATTTTTTTAAAAAAAGAAAATTTATAGGAGCTTTATTTATAGTTGCTAAAACTGAGAAACAAATAAGATGTCCAAGGTAAATGGATAAAGCAACTGTGGTACATCCACAGTTATTATTATTCACTGTTAAAGAGAAATGAGCTATTAGGGCTTGAAAGAACATGGAGGAAACTTAAATGCATATCACTAAGTGAAAGAAGCCAATCTGAAAAAGCTGCACACTGTCTGACTCCAACTATGTGAGTGACATTCTGGGAAAGGCAAAACTCTGGAGATGGTAAAAAAGATCAGTGGTTGCCAGGCGTTAGGGGGTTTGAGCAGTTGTCACCAGTGTCTGTCCCTTCTCTGATCTCTTCCTGAGATCGCTTGGCAGTTCCCAGATGTGCCAGGGCCTCTCCTGTGCAGTGGTGTCACTCTTGACCTGTGCAGGGCTTTTCCCTAAACCCGCAGCTAATGGTTCAAGGACAGAGACATGACTTACAGGGACTTGTGTCTCCTGGTTTCCAGCAGTAAATATTTATTAAATGAAACTTGGTTCAGGCTGCCTATCAAGGCGAGGAGGAAGTGACGCCTCCTGGCAGGTTTTGTCCTCCAGGCAGGGTACCTGTTCCTGCATAATTGAGAGGAAACTCCGGGGGCTGGCCTCGTGGCACAGCCATTAAGTTCTGCTTCTCAGTGGCCCACAGTTTGCCGGTTCGGATCCCGGATGTGCCATGCTGTGGTAGGCGTCACACGTGTAAAGTAGAGGAAGATGGGCACAATGTTAGCTCAGGGCCAGTCTTCCTCAGAAAAATGAGGAGGATTGGCAGTAGTTAGCTCAGGGCTAACCTTCCTCAAAAACCAAAAAAGAAAGGACACTCCGCTAGAGTGAAGGCTGTCTCACCCTTTCACAGAGATCAGGTGACAGTTTTGGGCTGTGAGTGTCAGAGCAAGGGCATCACAGCTTAAGAAAGACGTGAGAAATTAGGAGACCCCTCAGAGGACAGCTGTCATGAAGATAAGGAGTTTGGAAAAGAAGATGTAGGAGGAGGGGAGGGAAGTACTGGGATTATTTAAACCTGACAGGAGGAGCCTGAAGAAAGCGTGACAGGTGGTTGATTTTGGAACATACGTGGGGTGATCATATAGAGCAGAGCTTCTCAGCCTTTTTCGTGGCAAGGCGCTCTTAGGAAGAGATCATATTTAAAGGGCCCACAAGGGCACTTGGATGAGGCTGCACAAGATGAGATTCTGCCCTGGGCTTTGACACTCCTGGGTCCCACCTGCCACCCGAGGGCTGAGGGGATCAACAGCTTAGCACAATACAACCTATCCCAGCCTTTGGGGAGTATATGGACTGAATGTTTGTGTCCCCCCAGTTCACATGTTGGAACCTAATCCCAATGTGATGGCATTAGGAGATGGGGCCTTTGGGAGGTGGTTCGGTGATGAGGGTGGAGCCCTCATGAAGTGGATTAGTGTCCTCATACAAGAGACCTCACAGAGCTCCCTCACCCTCTTTTTCCACCACGTGAGGTTGCAGGGAGAAGGCAACTGTCTGTGATCCAGGAAGTGAGCCTGGCCAGACACTGAATCTGCTGGTGTCTTGATCTTGGACTTCCAAGCCTCCAGAACTGTGAGAAATCAATGTTTGGGGTTTAAGCCTCCCAGTCTGTGGTGTTTTGTCACAGCAGCCTGCACTGACTAAGGGATGTGTACACCTGTAGAGGGCAGGGACTGTCTGTATTTTAGGTAGAGTAAGAAAAAGTGGGCTCAAAATAAAAAAGGAAAGATTGAAGTAAAAAGAGAAAACGTTTTATTCCGGGATTTGGAAATACTGGACTGGTTTATCAAAGGATGTGTGTGTGTGTGTGTGTGTGTATGTGTGAGTGTGTGTGTATGTGTAGCATGTGCTGAAAGTCTTTTTCCAGTTTAAGCTTCACTAACTTCAGAAAAATAAGTGCTAAAGACCTACCCCAAGATCATTGGAAGGTTATTTACATTTATCTTATAAATTTATTGTTAGTTTTCTGAATGTTGAATAATGACTTATTCATTTTAATTATTTGACTTAGCCTCTTGAAGATGGTAAAGTCTAACTGAAACAAAAACCTAAAATTTACTGTTTGCTATTCACAAAAACTAAGTGTAGAAGAACACTAAGTTCCAAATCTGGGTTTGTGTAAGGCAAAAATATTCTATAGGGAAGATGGATTTGAGGCCATATGTGATCCTGTGTGTAAACGTCTGGGTACAAGCCTAAGTTCCAGGCAGCCTTTCACTTTCAAGGCAGGAGAATTGGTGAGACCCACGTCTAGTTCTCCAAACAGTAAAGGGGGACCCAGGTAATATCTGGGTTACAAATAAGAAAAGCAGAAAATTTCAATAAGGCAAACATATGATATGATGAAAAGGTGGAGTTGGGAAAATAGGATGACAGGCAGTGCAGAGGGACCTAGAAGGCCCAGGAGGGGTGGACAGATGTGCTGGGCTGGTGGGTGGGGGAGGGGCTGTGGGCACACCTCTTCATGTCCCCTCCCCCACCCTCAGAAACCCTTTGTGACTCTTCTGTGCTCTGTGATGCAGGCCTGGGACTATAGGCAAGCACGGGCACTCTCAGAGCTCAGTTGCTTCAGGCAGCCTCGAGATTCAGACAATGGAGTTCAGCCATTGGAATGTTCTCTCATTTCTGAATAGCCCTATTGAGTTGTGTCTGAGCGTCTGCTCAGCATTCTTAGATACTGACCCTAACCTCACCTTCCTGTGTGGGTTGTGGTTGCTCCTTCTGTTCCTGTGCTACCTGGTGTGGATTCCATCTTTACCAACCTTCTGGAAAACCAAAGATTTCCAAAAGGTAAGGAAACCTGGGCAAGACCCCAACAGTGATTCTTTATTGTTTCCTTTTCCATTCCCACATTTTAAAATGAGTTTAGTTGGCTCTGAGAGACACCTGAGAAGTCTGAGTAGAGGATGGAACTGCATCCTTCTAGGGGAACAGGCTGGGCAGGCCTAGGGGTTCAGCTGGGACTGTTTCCATTCAAAGCTCACAGACCACTTGGGTGTGGTGGAGGATTACAAGATAAAATCCCAAACTCGGTGATTCTGTAGTCCTGGATTGGGTTACTTAGAGAGTTTGGGATCTCTGCAGGAGAAGAGAGTTCCCAGCACTTGATCATGAGTCACATTCCCATGGCAGGTGTCACTTGACCAAGACTTCCTGCATGTCAGCAGATCAGGGAAGCAGGGCCGAGCCTCTGAAAGCCTCTGAGCAGAGACTGGAGCCCAAGCCCTGTCAAGGACACAGGGTCTATCTGAGGGAGCACAGACGTGACTGCTGGCCTCAGAGTCTTTGCCCTCCTTGAGCAGGGGACTGCTGACTGAGAATATCAAGTGTGGACCTCATAGACAAAAACCTTTCTTTGAGCTTTTCAAGGAAGGAAAAATTGAAAATATTTTATCATCTTTAAAAATTAATAAAAGGAAAGAATACAAAGTTTTATTAATTAAAATAGAGAGTCATATTATTCTTGGATAATGAGTATCTGAGTTTCCTGGAAAGGAGAGCAAGAGAAATGAGTCCCAGCCCCTGATTCTTTTCTTTCTGTTCTCAGCGTCAGGGCACAGCCAAGAGGAGAAGGAAAGGTGGAACATTGGGAGGTAAGGTTCTGCCTATTCCACCTGAGCTCTCCAAGGGTGACCCTTCCTGTCCTTTCCATGAGGTCCCAGGTCCATCATCTCTGAGGATGTCAGTTGCTAGCCACAGTCCCTGTCAGAAAACAGAGCCCTCAGAGGAGAGGCTCATGGGAAGGCAGTCAGAACCCCAGACACTTCTCAGATTCCTGGTCTGCCCACCTCTGGGCATGAAGCAGTGATGGACCTGGACAAGGGGTGTTGCCCAATAGGTGTCCATGTGAGATGATGAGAGTCAGAGCTTCTGTCTCCTGACCTTGTGAAAGTACTTTGACTTTCCGGATTATCAGCTTCCTCTTTGAGGTAACCATTAACCTGTATTCCTCACATGGTGGTTTTGAGCATCACATGGGATAATGTATGTGAAAGTATTTTATAAATGAAGCAACATACACCTATGAACCTTGTTAATATCATTGACCATTTGACCTCATCTGCTGATTCTTGGGGCTTTCAGAGCCTAATGTCCCAAAGGTCTCCCATAAAGGGACTCCTGTCTAACACCTATGCTTCTACCTTCATTATATACAACCCACTCTCCTGGTTTCCCAGGTTGGAGACATTACGAGAGAGAAAGAGAGGAGAAAAGGAAGCTGCTTTCTATTCTGAAAAGGTGACTAGTCTTTCCCCTTCTTTCCTGATCCCTCTTTAGCATGTTCTGTGCAATTCCAGGGATTCAGTGCAGCCTGCCCTAGTCATGCCAGGGGGTTGCCATAGGAACGGGTATGTGAATGAAGGCTTTGGGGTGAGGGCTGTTGAGTGTATTGTGAAGCCATGGATGTGGGGCAATGTGAAGGGGCAGCAGGCTTCAGGTGGCCCTTCCCAGACCAGGCCAGCAGGTCCTCCTTTTTTTCTTCTGGTCCTGGCTGCAGCTTTGTACCTCCTGTCTCCCACAGCCCCTCAGGCCAGCATCATGATACCATCCGCTTTCGTCAACTGCTCTGTCAAGATCCCTCCTGTGAGGTGTGTAATAGCACAACTGTGGAGGTCAATCAGCTGCTGTTCCTGGAGGACCTGGAAGATGATACCCTCTCTGTGTCCTCTTTGGCTTCCACAGCTTCTGTGACTGAGTCATCATTCACTCTGTCCTCTGCCTTCTGAGCAGTCCCTTCAGGAGACCTAATACTAGCCTCTCAGCCTGAGCCTTCCCCATCACCCCCCTCCATTGTCTCACCTAACCCAATGACACCCTTAGCTGACTTTCTTTCACCATCACCAATGGGTCACTCTCTGCCACCAGAACCTTTTCCTCCCATGGATTCAAAATTTCCAGGGGACCATTTCCCACACCAACCCCTAGCCTTTCCCCCTCTCCCACCACATGACACTCAGACAGTGGATCCTGTTCTCCAACCAGAGGCCACTTTGTCCATGCATACCATCTTCTCTCTTGATCCTCCTCTTTCCCCAGATGTCAACCTCTTATCAAATTTGTCCCAGACAATGAATCCCACTGATGTATCAGCTTGTCATGATGCATCATCAAGCCTGTCTGTTTCACCACCACCAGACCACCCTTTAACCATGACTCATTCTAAATCAATTTCTATCTTACTGAAGCCTGTTCTGGAGAACTCATCTCCAGATAGCCCTGGTGGGTTGTCCACTTGTGTCCCAACAATAAGAGGTACTGACTGTTCAAGTCTGTCTGCTTCAGAGTTCTCCTCACGGCAAACTCATGCCAAAGACTTGTTCCCTTCCACCTTGGCACTAGATGATCTCAATGAAGAGTATTTTTCCCTCCATTCTTCAGAGGCCTCTTCTCAGGGAAACCCTGCAGCCAACCTTGTAGAGCCTGGAAACCTCTTGTTTTGCAGCCCCAAAGTGCTGGCACTCCTGGAGGGACAAGTCCAACAGAGGAGTGATTTCCTAACGTTGAAGGAAAAGGAAAAGAAAAAGGGTTCTTTTCCAAAATGACTTAGGACAGACTACCAACTAAATACTTCAGGGGAAATGTTGGAGTCAATTGCTGATAAGCATGACTCAGCAGTCTCCCTTCCTTTTTGGAGCAGCAAAGGGAAAGCAAAGGAGCTGCGTGTGAACCAGCAGCCCCCATATCCTAAGACCTCAGAGGACCATTTACAGCAGAAACATGTCCAGCTCTTCTGGGGTCTCCCATCTCTGCACAGTGAGTCCTTGGCCCCTGTTGCCCATGTTTCAGGTGACTGTTCCTCAATCTTCATATTCAATAGAATCTTTAATTTCTCCATGGACCAAGAATCCCCAGTATGCTCCCATCCTCTCCCTTTGTCCTTGCCTGAGATCCAGCCTCAAGCCTTGCCTCAAACCCTGCCCCAGTCCAAGCCCCTACCTCTCACTCAAGTCCAGTCCCAGGCCCACCTTCAATCCCCACTCCCAATCCTACCATCTGGTCCTCTACCTGGGACCCAGACCTGTGGAGTGTGTTTCCATATACCCCAGAATGAATCAGAGTCTCTCATCTCATCTGAAATTCAACAACTGGAGTGGAACATGTTGCAGAAGCAACAGGAAAGTTTGCTGGGTTCACCCTTTGTGGTCCAAAGATCTCAGGAAGACTTTTGTCCTTCAGCTCCAAACTCTCCTTACCACCAGGCCTCCCAGGCCATGTTTCCATCTCCATCCTTCCTGGAGAGCTTCCTCTCAGCATTGAGCTTCAGAAGAAACTAGAGCATCCTCTTCAAAAGAGGCTCATCCAACACCACGGGGGTCTGCCCCGCAGGATCCATGAGTCTCTGTCACTAATGATGCTTCTGAGAGGTTTCTCAGACACAGCTGATTTGGAGAGCAACCATGGACTCTCATGGGTCTCTGTGAATAAAAATCTGAATGTTGGATTGAGCCAACCTGGAAGCTTCCATGAGAGGGGCTCAGAAATGCTTCAGCTAGAGAAGGATGTGGGGAAGAATCAGGGATATAGCTCACAGAATGGCCCAAAAGCTTATCTGTTGAGTGATCCAGAGAGCTCTTCAGATAACGATCTGGGCTATGACTCTGAGAAAAACCTAAATAGTCACATGGCAAGTCTGTCAGAAAAAAATTCAAGGGCCTCAGGGGGCAGTCTAGGTCAGAAACAACTTGAAAGTGTCCTGAAAGTACATTTGGGCAAGAAGTTTGAGGAAATCAGTGAGGGTCGGCTCCCTGGGACTGTGCATAGTTCATGGCATGCTGTCAAGCAGACACTGCTGCTTTCTGTGAAATCCCACACCCAAGTAACACAGAGAAGTATGCCACCATCAGTGGGTGGGGACTCCTCCCTGACTACCTTCCAGGACCTTTCCTTCATTGATTCCAGTGCACAACAGGTGCTGGAAGCCCATATTAAAAAGTTTCGTATGAGGATGGAGTGGGGCCTTCCCTGCAGGGTCCTTGAATCCATAGAGATCTTTAACGTGAAAGGTGCAGCATCCCAGTCCTTGTCCCATTCCCACCTTCCCTCCTCAACCAACCCGATTCCTGAGGTGGACTCCAAATCTAGGGGCTTCGAGCTCCTTAGAGGAAGCTCTAATTCTCCTCATGGAGAAGAAGTGGGAACAACAAATTCAGCTCCTGTCCTGGATCATCTGCGCCCTGCCACCTCACCTGTGGGCAAGGAAGGACAGGGGAGCTTTAGACAATCAACCTCTGGTATAAACCAAGAGCTTGCAGAGGACATTCAGAGAAGCAAGGGTGCCAGACAGACTCTTCTGCCTGTCAGACATGGCATCACAGACAAAGCAAGTCAGAGACAGACTCCACTAGGCAAGAGACGCCCCCAAAATCTTCCTGTAAGGCAAGCTGGGGCTGGCCAAGAGCCAAAGGATAAGAGTGTGAGCTCAAAGGATAGAAGAGAAATGCGACAGGGCAAAAAGATGGAGGAGAGGTCAGAACCCTTTCCTGTGTGCAATGTGTCCAGGGAGATATTCAGGGCCAAGGAGCTTGATGCGCTTCAGTCAAAAACTGGTGACATTTTGACAACCGGCAAGCTGGGAAGCCCCCAAAAGATAAATGGGAAAGAGAGTAATGTAGAAACCACTGAAAGGCCTCCACCAAAAAGACCAGTTCCCAAAGATCCCAAATCATCAGATGTATTTGGTGAGTTAAAGTTTAAACTGGAGAGGAGGGAGCAGAGCCAGGTCCAAAGCCAACCCACTGACAGGTCCCTTGCCTCAGAGAGCTTGACTTACAAGGCCTTACTTACTCGTGCCTAAGATGTCTCCACTGGCAACGTGGGAGCTTCCCAGGTGCTGCATGTCCGTTTGGAAGACAGAGGAGTCATCATGGAGCAGCAGCAGGAGCCTTGTGTCCCTAAGAAAGTCTTGAGGAGGTGCCAAGATAAGGATTTAACACCAACTGCAAAGAGAACGAGCCCTCCAGGCCCCAAAGCAGAAGAGCTTGGTGGAGGGGATGCAGGGTTGGGACATCCCAACCTAGAAGGAAGAGTTCCCCTACTCAGGACAAGGCATTAGAGGCGACGGTTAAGAGGAAGTCTTTCCAGACCCCATCACAGAAGGGACAGGCTCCTCCTGAAAACCTTTGCAGAGAAAAAATAAAGCACATTTTGCAATGGCTTCATGTCAAGATAAAATGCAAAAGGCAAGAAAATACCCAGGAAAAGGGCAGCCCCGTATCATCGGTCCAGAGCAGAGGCCTAGTTAAAAGGAGAGCTGCCCTTACTGGGACTACCACAGCTCAGAAGACCATGACAGTCCCTGGGAAGTTCCCAGAGCAGGAACTGGGGCTTCGGCATGCAACAGACACCGCATGCCCTCAAGAGCCCCTTCCCTCCCTGAGGAAGTTTGGGAAAACCCAGCAGAAGGCAGAAGTACAGGCCCAGGCAGAGCCCATCCAGGGGCATCCTTCCAACTACAGGGCTCCTTGCTGTAAAGTGACAAACAACAAGTCCTGCCACCAAGAAGCTGTCTTTGCTGGCCAGAGTTATCCTATAAGTATTAGATAGATCAGAGATGAGAACAGACACCCCAAGAAAGTTTTGGCCTTTAGGGACCAACTATCAGATCAGCAGTATCCCTCCTCTGTGTCCTGTAGGGAACCTGTGCCCCGTCCAAACCCCAACTACAGGGGTCAAGCCAGCCAGGGGCTTCTGGCTGCTCTCACCACTGAACGCACTGTGTTCAGAGATCCATCTCTGCTATGTCAACAGAAAATGCTTCTCCAGAATTTCCAGAAAGGAAAATTTCCCACCCCCAAATAATTTCTTCCTTGTGGAGTATGTTGATTCTCCCCAGTAAATGATTCTCTAATAACAATGAAGTCTTTTCTGTGTACTGTGTTGGGGGCATGGGTTTTGGGTAACTCAGGGCTTATGCTTAGAGAAAGGAAGGAAGTAGTTCAGCTCTTTCTGGTTGCTTCCTTTGGTTTGTAAAGGTATCCACTTCAGAAAATAACAGTAAAGAAGAAACAGTGGCTTCATCATGATTTAGAAGTCAGTGACCAGAGGACCCCACAGGTGAGTGAACCCTGAACAGGAGTGTTTGGGGGTTACTGCTGCAGTGGGTCCTGGGCTGGTGGGGGAGGGGCTAGGAACAGCATAGATGCTGCTTAAGAATCTGTCATGCAGGTCATGCTAACGTGTTGGGGAAACATACTTTAGACTTGACAGTGAGGATTCCCCACTGGAAATGTACCTTGGGCAAGGGGTTCCCCCCTGGGTATTTCTTCAGGCTGCACAGTTGATGACATTTGGTTGCAGAGCAAAAGCATCACTCAGCTGTCAGTGGTAGCAATGTTGACCAGGCAGCCACCTACCTCTTAGGGTAAAAAAAAAGCTGAGAGTAAGGAAAAGATGCCTTAGAGTGAGTGGAAAGTTAAGAAAAAATGAAGAGGGGAAGGAATGACCTTGCTGGTGGAACAAAGTTTTATGCCTCATCATCCATATTGTGACCCTGTCTTGCTTCCCCCACCCCCTCCTCAATCTGATCCAGGCATCACCTACTTGAGGCTGATCTGAGCACTGCACAGCATACTGCTGCCTTATTCCAAAAAGGCTCAGGGCTGTTCTTCGAGCACCAAAACAATATCTACAAGGATGTCATCAGGCATGGCATCCCCCTCTTTAGGGAAGGTGATCTTGGTGCCTTCCTTTCATCCATGCTTGAAGGAAATACACAACATGTTGCCCTTAGTGTATAAAGTTCACATTCAGGATGGCGGTGCCTCCTTTGATATTCATGGCCTTGGTGGAGCCATGGTTGGTCTCCCCCAGAATACCTGCAGCTCATGAACCAAAGGTGAGTCCCAGACTATGCACCAGGTTACAGATGTTTGGGAGCTCACCATGGACCTCCACAAAATGCTCTTTTCAGCCAAGACTGCACACATACCCACCTTTACAATAGGGGTCTGGAGGGAAAGCAACTCCACTTATACAGACTGGGACTCAAAAATGGGGTAAATGTCCTAGACGGCACTTGAGATAATTTTCCCAGAAAGACTTCCGAATGCTGGGTGTTAAAACAAAAAAATAAAAACAAAACCAATGTGTACTACAGCCCCCTCTCACTCCCATACTTGTATTTCCTTGTCCGGAGTTATGCCATTGACCCTCTAATGCCTGAAGCTTAGGGTCAAAGAAAGAATGCAGATCCTGTGGAGGCCCTTGAGAGAGACAAAAAGTGGGATGGTGCCCAACGCAGGGAACTTGAAGAGGTGAGGAGGCGGTGGAGGGCTCGAACATCCATGTGGATGGACCAGCCAATAGCCCAGCCCCTCAGATCCTACATCATCTCATCTTAGGCTCCTTTACTTCCATTCCAGGGCAGTTACTGCCACCCTCCAGAGCTTATCACCAGGAACACTTCCACCACCTGGATTAATACAGTCTGACATTCCACCCGTTGACCTCGTCTCCTGATTCCTCCAGTTTATAAGCCCCTTGTTAATTTTTCAACTCCAGGTCATTCATTTTTCCACTTACTCCTCATCAATCCAGCCAGATCCTGTCTTCATTTCCTCCCTCTCCAAGGCAGATTTGATGGTCTATCAGGTAACCAACACTTAAAAAGCTCCACTACAAATGGGCCCCATACAATCCCTTTTAATCTTTCCTGTTTGGCAAAGTCCAATCTCTCTGCCTTTTCCAGAAACGCCTTCCTACAACTGATCCCTATATGATTAAATCTCACAATCAAATCCACTGGTGCCATGATAAATTCAGCCCCAGCAATAACTGGAAAACATTTGCTCATTCCACAAATAATTATCCCATGCCTACTAACGTGAACAAAACAAATGGAGCACAGCTCACTGTTTCCTTAGTCCATTCTCTCTGATGCTACTCAACTTTATTTCAAATCTCCTGCACTTTCCTCAAACTTAGGCCGTGTCCACTTGCTCAGCAGATGTACTGGACCACCATTCACAGAGGAGCTAGAAGCCATGAGATAGGAACCTTCCATCAAAAAACCTTCACAAAAATCCTTTCCCATTCCTCCTTTCCTTCTTTCCTGTTATATGAAAAGAGGTTTCCTTCCTAACCTCAATGATTACACTGCCCGAAATATCCTTATTGAGAGAGCTAAACCCTCATCTTGATGGACTGAGTCCCCTTGCCAGGTATCCTCTCGTCCCCTCCCTCTCCTTATGAGGCACCCAACTTCTTTTACTGTTTTAAGCTTCCTATTACAGAAATGTTTAAACATGCATGAGAGCAGTGTGACTTCCCATGTATCCCTCACCCCGCTTTCACAGTTGTCATCTGGCACGTGTGATATGGCCCATCTCCTACACTATGGTTAAAGGGAAAAAGCCCATCCAAACATCCTGCCATCCATCTCTCAGACGTATGCTTTGTGCCCGTGTCACAGCTCTCACATTTCTTTGATTTTTACACCTGTGGGGCACACTGACCCACAACAGATGGACACAGCCATGTGGACCAAAAGCACTGAGCTTTAGAGGCTTTGGTCCATCAGTTCTGCTCGGGCCTGCAGTCAAGCCTGAGGAGTCAGCTGAGTGAACTCCTCCCTCAACCCCACAGAGAAAGGAATCTTCCTGAGCAAATGCAGTGAACGGTGTTGCAGTCCCTTAATCACAGTGACTACAGCATGCAGAGAGTACAGAAGGAGAAAGCTGTACATGTGATAAGGACTTGACATCACTACATAAGTGTTTTCAAATATTTAGAAGAAAATTTTTTCTTGTATTTAAAATGAGCTATTGTGTTTTGAGTTAAACACAGTACATCAAACATATTGTTTATCTCCTTTCCTTCCCAAAATGCCATTAAAAGATTAGATGAAAAGATGCTCAACATCATTAGTCATCAGGGAAATGCAAATCAAAACCACTATGAGGGGCTGGCCTTATGGCCGAGTGGTTAAGTTTGCATGCTCTGCTTTGACGGCTTCGAGTTTGCTGGTTCAGATCCTGGGCATGGACCCACACACTACTTAGCAAGCCAAGCTGTGGTGGCATCCTACAGAGAAGAACTAGTGACTTACAACTAGGATATACAATTATGTACTGGGCCTTTGTGGAGGAAAAAAAAAGAGGAAGATTGGCAACAGATGTTAGCTCAGGGCCAATCTCTCTCACCAAAAAGCATACCTTTAAAAAAAAAGCCACTATGAGATAGCACTTCACACACACAAGGATGGCTAGAATCAAAAAGTAAGACAATAACAAGTGTTGGTGAAAATTTGGAGAAATTGCAACCCTCATACAGTGCTGGTGGGAATGAAAAATGATACAGATGTTTTGGAAAATAATCTGGCCATTCCTCAAAATGTTAAAACATAAAGTTACCATGTGACCTAGCAATTCCACTCCTAGGTATATACTCAAGAGAAATGAAAGCATATGTCCACTCACAAATTTGTAAAATGTTCATAGCAGTACTATTCATAATAGTGAAAAGGTGGAAACAACCTAAATGTCCATCAACTGATAAATGGGTTAATAAAATAAAAGACGGCACAACCATACAATTTAATATTTTTTAGCAATAAACACATGACAAATGGATGAACCTTGAAAATATTATTCTAAGTGAAAGAAGCTAGTCACAAATAACCATATATGATTTCATTCATATGAAGTGCCCAGAATAGGGAAATCTAGAGAGATGGAAAGTAGATTAGTGGTTGCTTAGGGCTGGGCGTATGAGGGGAGAGGGAGATGATAGCTAAAGGTTATGGGGTTTCTTTTTGAAGTCATGAAAATGTTTTAAAATTTACTGTGGTGATGGTTACATATGGCTGTGAATATACTAAAAGTCATGGAATTATACACTTTAAATTGTATGGTATGTGAACTATATTTTGATAAAGCTGTATGAAGGATTTATAAAGAATAAGTGCTTGAGGATGACAAGAAGGGGAAAGGACAGTACAAAAGACGTCAACCCATTTTTGAGGACGGCTATTTGGTGCAGTGGTAACTGACCAGCAGAGAAGATGAAGTGCCCGCAAACCAACTCATACCACAAAGCCCAGAAGACAGATGACATGGTGACACCAGATAAGAAATTAAGGGTTCCATGCCGTAAAGATGTTAAATTTTTTGTTCTTTTTTTGTTTTATATTGTGTATAATTTTTAAAAATCTTTTTTTCTGGGGGGTGCTCTTTTCCAGTATTTTATAAAACCCTGTTGAAATGTTAGCACACTTCAATTGTGCAAAGAGGATCCTGGGTTTCTTGCCTGGGACAGAAACTGAGACAACTGTTTTAAAGTCACCATTGAACACTTCTGGGGTCTGGCTATGGTGGTGGTGGCAGCTACAGGAATCAAAACAAGAAATCTCAAAGTTTAGGTAAAATTCAGGATGACAGCCAATGGTCCATTTGAAAAATGTATTTATTTGAAAATAAACTTGCGAAAAAGGTGCACTGATGGTAAACAACCATATACTCTTTATCCAGATTTACCTATTAATATTTTGATCCATTTTCCATCTCTCTCCGCTGTCTTCATCTGTTTCTGTCTCCTTCCCTCCCTCGCCTTTCTCTATCTGAAGACACACACACACACACATATGTGAAAAATATGCATACATTCCTGAATACCTGAGAACACATTTTGTGCATCTTGTACTTTCTCCTTGATTATTTCATTGTGTGTTTCTTAAGAAAAATAATATTCTCTAACATACAGCACTGTTATCTCCTTCAGTAAATTTAACATTGGCATAAAACTTTTAACTAATCTTCTATTCATATTCCATTTTTGTCAGTTTACTGAGTAACGTCCTTTGTGGCTTTTTTTAAAAGCTCCATTATAGGATTCAGTCTAGAATCACAATGCTGCATTTAGTTGTCACGTGTCTTTAGTCTCCTATAATCTGGATTAGTTTCTAAGCCTTCCTTTTTTATGACAAGCCATTTTTGAAGAATATAGTCAACGTGTCATTCTTATAACCCCTTCTCACCTGGACATTTGTTTGGTGGAATTTATCTTGCTCAGACTTTAAAGGATGTTTTCACAATTGTGAGTCCTAGGAACCTTAGTGCAGCCAGGACCAGACTTGCTATCAAAAAGCAATGTCAGAGATGCAACAACATGTGGAGAGACTCTTCTGAACAGAGACACCTGCTGCAGTCAAGGGAGGGTCGGTGAGAAGGGTGGGCTTGAAGTGTACCTTCCTGACGGGTGGAGACGATGGTGAAGCTGTGGATGGAGAAGACGGGGGAAGAAAGGAGCTGTCATTACTGGTAAACCCTCTCACACGGGAGGGAAAGGACTGGGTGTCTGTGGCTGAGACTGATCCATCAGACTCAGCGAGGGAATGCAGGCAGGCAGGGGGGGACATGACGCAGAGCTTCACTTCAGCAGCTTATCACTAAATAATGAAGCTGTAAGAGTTACAACTATTAAATGACTAGCTAGCATGGGGAAATGAAACACATATACACCATCAACAAAATGACACTATTGTTTAAAAAGGTATAGAGATATCAATAGGAATTTTGGTGAAAAGATAGAAAGAAGATGGGAAAAAATCATAAAACTTTTAATGGAAGACATAATGTAAAGCGTTCCTGGACCCAATTCCAACACGTGTGTGTGGAGCCTTCCCCACACCAACAAGCAGTTCTCGGACGCCAGCAGGGTGTCTGGGAATTCAACTCAATTCTGACACCTGTCTAATCAGAGAGAGAGTCAGATTCCACAGGTAAAGGCTCAGTCCCACAAGACCACCCTCCACTTCAGACACCAGCTGCAAGCCCAGGTGGTTACCTGGGCTTCTAAGTGGCTCAAACTGGAGGTTCCAATGACCCCCTCCAACTCAGGATGCCAATCTCAAGTCCAGGATGTTAACTGTACTTCTGACCGACTGGCTATAAATCAGAGGTTCCCAGGACCCCCTCCTCGGCTTCCATTAATTCACTAGAATGGCTCACAGAACTGAGGGAAACACTGGCTTAATGTTTACCAGTTTATTAAAGGCTATGATAAAGGATACAGAGGAATATCCAGATGGAAGAGACAGACAGGGCAAGGTATGAGGCATACAGAGCTTCCGGGCCCAATCAGAATAGGTCACTCTGCCAGCATCTCCATGTATTAAACAACCCAGAAGTTCTCCAAAAAAGGGTCAACAAATTGTCCTTTTGGGTTTTTACTGGGGCTTCATTATGTGGTCATGATTGACTAAGTTATTGGACATTGGCAACTGATTCAATCTTAACCCCCGCACCCCGCCCGGAAATCAGGAGATGGGACTGAAAGTTCCAATCCTCTGATCACATGGCTGGTTCTTTTGGCAACCAGTCCCCCACCCTTGGGTGGGGTCCAAAAGTCACCTTCATTAACATAAATAAGAAATTCCACCGGTTTGGGGAGCTGTGAGCCAGGAACTGCGAACTGAGACCACATATTTATCAGAAATATATTTTGGTCACCTGAATGACCAAATACGTATTTCTTATTAGTCACAACAATGCAGTCTACCCCCCTGGTCTTGGAACACAGATTCCTTACAGCAAAATAATCACAAAAGTCAAAATATACAGGCACATTACTATAATCTCATTCAGTCATTAATAACTATTCAGGCCACCATCGTATCATAGGAAAATGTCTCCCAGGGTGAGCCCACTCAGGTTTGCCAGCTTCCATTCGATATTGTCAGGTTTCAAAAGCAGGACTGGTGTCAACAATATATGGCTTCACCCTTTCAGGCGTCTCATATAATTGAGCTAAGAGACAATACTGGCTCTTGCTGAGCCTCTTTTGAGGTCTTAATGTTGGGTTTTCCTGGTTACACAACCCATTTATTCATTCCTTTACCAATAGCAATAACCAGGAATCGTATATTTAGCATGCTGCTTCTTATTTCGTACTTCCTTATATATCCAATGAGCCAACTCCTTAGGAGTCAGGTCTACTACCATTTCTAAACTCCACTGTAACTGGCAGGTTCCCCCCAAAATCCCAAACACAGTGATTCTGTAGTCCTGGATTGGGTGATTTAGAGTTTGGGATTTCTGTAGGAGAAAAGGGTTCCCCAGCACTCTGAATCTGGGCACTTCAAGCCCCTTGGAGGAAGCTCTAAGTCTCTTCATGGAGACAAAGTTGGAACAACAAATTCAGCCCCATCCTGTTTGTCCTCTCCCAGCCACCTCACCTGTGGGCAAAGAAGGACAGGGGACTCTGAGACAATCACTCTCTGGTGTTAACCACGAGCTTCAGAGGATGTTCAGAGAAGTAAAGGTGCCAGACTCTTCTGCCTGTCACACACGGCATCACAGGCAAAAAAAGTCAGAGACAGACTCAACTAGGCAAGAGATGCCCCCCAAGGCTGCCTGCAAAGCAACTGGGGCCAGACATGAGCCAAAGAATAAGAGTGTGATTTCCAGGGATGGAGTAGAAATGCAACAGAGCAAAAAGACGGAGAAGTCAGAAACTATCTCTGTGCTCAGTGTGTCCAGGGAGATATTCATGGCCAAGGAGATCAATGCTTTTCAATCAAAAACTGCTGACATCTTGACCACCAGCAAGCTGGGAAGCCCCCAAAAGGTAAACGTGAATGAGAGTAAAGTAGAAACTACTGTTGACCGCTGAAAACCCCCCACCCAAAAGACCAGTTCCCCAAGATCCTAAATCATTAAACCTTAAAGAACAGTTATTTGGTGAGTTAAAGTTTAAACCAGAGAGGAGGGAGCAGAGCCAGGTCCAAGGCCAACCCACTGACAGGTCCCTTGCCTCAGAGAACTTGATTATAAGGCCTCACTGACTCATGCCCAGGGTGTCTCCAGCTGGGGACATGGGAGCTTCCCAGGTGCTGCATGTCCATTTGGAGGACAAAGGAATCAGCATGAAGCAGCAGCAGGAGCCTTGTGGACCTAAGCATGTCTTAGGGAGGTGCCAGGATAAGAATTTCCCACCAACTGCAAAGAGAGTGGCCTTCTGGGTCCCAAAGCAGAAGAGCTTGGTGGAGGGGATGCAGGGTTGGGACATCCCAACCTAGAACGAAGAGTTCCCTACTCAGGACATGGCATTAGAGGAGAAGCTTGGGAGCAAGTCTTCTCAGACCCCATCACAGAAGGGAAGGCCTCCTCCTGAAAACCTTTTCAGAAAAAAAAATAATCACTTTTTGCAATGGCTTCATCTCAGGATAAAATGCAAAAGGCAAGAGAGTTCCAGGAAATGGGTAGCTGCATTTCATCTGTACAGAGCAGAGGCATAGTTAAAAGTAAAGCTGCTTTAACTAGGATGACTGAAGCTGAGATCATGACAAACGGTGGCTTTAGCATGTGATAGACATCACCTGCCCTCAAGAGCCCCGTCCCTCCCCATGGAAGTTTGGGAAAATTCAGCAGAAGGCAGAAGTGCAGGCCCAGGCAAAGCCCATCCAGGGACATCCTTCCTACTACAGGGCTCCCTCCTGTGAACTGACAAACATCAAGTCCTGCTGCCAAGAAGCTGTCTTTGCTGGCAAGAGCTATCCTAGAAGTATGAGAAGGACCAGAGACGAGGACAGACATGCCCAGAAAGTTGCAGCATTTAAGGATAAGTGATTGTGTCAGAAGCATCCCCCATCTGTGCCCCGGAGGGAGCCTGTGCCCCATCCAAGCCCCACCTGAGGCATCAAGCTGGCCAAGGGCCTCTAGCTGCTCTCACCACAGCACAAGACAGAAAAATGCTTCTCCAAAATTCCCACAGAGGAAAATTTCCCATCCAAAAATAATTCCTTCCTTGAAGAGAATATTGATTCTCCCCAATAAATGTCTAATAGTAGTGGTGTCTTTCCCATGTACTGTGTTGAGGGCATGAGTTTTGGATAACTCATGGCTTGTGCTTAGGGAGAGGAACAAGTTAGTTCAGCTCTTACTAATTGCTTCCTTTGGTGTCTAAAAGGTGACCCATCCCCTGGAGCTCTTTTTGTAGATCTTTTATAGATACATAAATAGATATTGGCCTTGTGCCCTCTCAGCTCCCGAGCCACCACATGAGGCTTGGCCTCAGAAGATGCTCAGAAGCCTTGCGGAGTGGGGATGTGCCTGCTGAACACAGGCCCCATTTGCTGTGCCCACTCAATGGAATTCCACAGAGATGAACACAGTAACAAATGGAGTAACAATATTGATGTGTTAAGTCTCCACCTTGCACTGGCTGCCTGGCCTTGCACAAGTAACCTAAGTCTCACATCTTACCTATTATGTGTGGAGATACTAATATGTACTAATAGGGTTGGCCCTGAGAACTGAAATGAACAAGAGCTTTGAACAGTGCTAAGGTCTATTGTTCAGCAAAGGGCTGGGGGCCCTGATGCAGTTACCACATGGACCTTGCCAGCCCCCACAGAGCACAATGCCTTGGAAGTGCCTGCACAGGTCAGAAGGACAGTGAGGCATCAAGATGGGAATCCATACACTAAATCAACAAGTCATCATCTCTGATTCTCTGCAGGACAAGCAACTAGAAGAAGGATGCTCACAGTCTGCTGGTGGTTGTTCTCAGAGGAGCCAACAACAGCTTTAACTCCCCCTCGGACCCGTCAGTGAGTCTAATAGTAATGGTTCCTGGGAACCCCAGGTAAAGCCCCATCAAGGCATTAATGTCAGTGGACAGAGACAGTAGAGGCAGAACTGTTCGTTACGCCCTGCAAGACCCAGGACGGCAGGACACAAGGCTCTCTAGGAGACAGGATGGCAGGCTTTTTATAGGACAGAATATATCAGGCAACTGCCTTCAGGTGCAGGTATTGATACAGTCATGCATGTATTGAGGGCCCACTATGTGTCCAGGTTCTGCGTTAATCAGGAACTGTAACCACGTTTATCTTAGTAAAGGGTGGAAGAGAATCCTTTTTGTGACTGTTTCCCTTACTAGAAAGTATTATTTAGCAAATCAAAAGATAGAGAAAAGTAGAAGGAAGAACTTTATAGACTTCCACCTTCAAACAATTACTGTTAATGTTTTGATGCATCTCTTTTCAGATTTTGCTATGCCTACTTTTACATTGCTTAAACAATACATGCTTTAAAAGAAAAACACACTATCATAAACAGTTTTGTTATTATAAACTTTCATAAATAACATTTTTAATGATATCCTATTCAGTGGTAGAATATTAAACTCTAGTTTTTTGTTAGCATTTGGGTAGTTCCTAAGTTTTTGAAATTTTAATATTTTGCTCTCCATGTTTGATCATAATTGTACTTGCTTACAAATGGCCCTATTCCGAAAAGCATAAAGCTTTTCCTAAATGTCTGATTAACCCAGGGTTCAGCCCTGGGCCGACAGGCTCTTCTTTCTCCAGCCTCCTTACATGAGTTATCCACTCACATGATTAGCTATTTTAGTGCTAGATTCTTCCTGAATTTCAAGCCAATGAAACCAATTGCTTGCTAAACATCCTCAAGGTACAATCGTCCAAACCTAACCCATTGTCTTCCTCTGCCCCCAACCTTCTTTTCCTCTTATATTCCCAGTATCAATCAGTAGCACCTGGACTCCCAAGCAAGCAACACAAGAGCCATCCTATACTCCTTCTTCTTCATTTTCCCCAGAACTAGTCAGCTACTAGGTGATGAAATGGAAAAATATGCTGCACAGAGAAATCCTAGGGTTCTCATAGTCCATTCCATTCCTGCCAAATAAACTGTAAGATCCTTTAGGACATGAGCTGTATTGTTGAAATTAATTTTTAATCATATCAGTAATATATGTTCACATTATGTGAGTCAAAATTAAAACATTTCCATTAAGAACAAATATCCCATTTCACATGAAATTTTTAATTTATTTACTTACTTGCTATTTATATCAATGCAGACTATTGATTTCCTACTTCATTCAATTCAGCTTGTTCTATTGATATTTATTTTGGCACCCAAATTGTCACAGATTGTGCTAGTTACTTCAATTTGCCTTCTGTGTGCTTCTGATTTCTAGCATTTCTTACTTTCTGACACAATAGGGTGTTTCAAGCTCTTCACATATCTTTCCTTGCATCAGCTCTAGGTTTAACCATTTCTCTAAGTAGCCCTGATTCCTTTAATGGAGAATGGTATTTAGAAGCCAAGGTCAGGGTGCTAGATGTGCTCATTATTATTAGGATGTTGCTGCTTCTAGGCTCTCTCAGTGGACAGAGCTAGGAAATATGTATTTGTAGAGATACACACACATATACAGTCACACATTTAATCTTAATTCTTTCTCTACACAGCTGTATGTTGAAAATCCTCCAGTTGTACTCCAACACTGCAGGGTTCATTCTAGTTTTCTCCCTTTCTATGTTTGTAATTTCTTTTTCCAACAGTGAGAAATCTGGTTCCATGATCCTTAATGTATTTACACGAACAGTCTGGATGCAAGCAATTTCTCATTGCCACCACCGTCCCCTCCATGTATGGCTGTCCCCTTCTACCACTTGTGCTTAGACATCGATGTGCCAGCAGCTGTGTTAGGTAGACACCGACACCTGCACCAGGCAACCAGTCTATGCCAAGCCCCTCTCCACCCTGCTTGGACTCTGACACTCCGCTCTGGGACACTGCAACACCTCTCTCACTGCCCCATCCATTCCCCTTTTGTGTGGATGCCTATTATTCTTCGCTCACCTAAGGGCTGTAAGAATGAATTATTCAGGAAGAGAAAAGAAAGAGAAATATTATACCATCCCCCTGCTTTACTGAGGAATAATTTACATGCAAAAAACTGCACTTATTTAAAGCGTACAACAATGAGTTTTGATAATGAAATCATCACAATCAAGATAATAAATATATTCATTTTGAGTTTTTTGAAATTAAACTTTTTATTTTGAGGTAAGTGTATATTCACACACAGTTGTAAGAAATAGTAGACAGATCTCATGTATACTTTATCATTTCCCTCAATCATATCTTACAAAATTATACTATGATACCACAACCAAGATACTGACAGTGATATAGTTGAGACACAGAACATTTCTATCACCACAAGTATCCCTCACATTGCCATTTTATAGACACACTCACTTTCTTCCTGCCCCTACTCCCCCAATCTGTTTTCCACTTTTATAACTTTGCCATTTCAATAATATTTTATATATATGGACTCATGTGCTATATAACTTGCTGGAATTGGCTTTTTTTACTCAGCTTAACTCTCTGGAGACTCATCTAGGCTGCTGTGTGTAACAACAGTTCATTCTTTTCTGTTGCTCAGCAGCATTCCATGGCATAGATGGACTACAGTTTAACTGCCAGTTGGATAACAGCTGGGTTGGTTCCAGTTTTGGCTGTTACTATTAAAGCTTCTATGAACATCTGTGTATAGGTTTTTGTGTGAACATAGGTCTTCATTTCTTTGTGATAAATGCCCAGAAATGTAATCACTGAGTTGTATGGTAGTGGCATGGTTAGTTGTTTAAGAATCTGTGAAACTGAGGCTTTCTATTGCAGGTTAGGCCCCAAACACACTGATCAACGGTGGCTTCCTGCAGACATTTGAAGGGCAGCACATTCCTTTTCCTCCTCTCTTTTCTAAAGAAATAAATCTCTATTTCAATCTTTGTTCCTAGGGAACTGCTCTTCCCTTCTTCTTCCCATACTCTCTCTTTCTTTCATCCAGTTATTTAGCATCTCAGTGTCTTTTCTGTTCATTTTAAAACAATACAGTCAAAACTGAGGGGAGAAGGGGCTACTGCTTTACCTTGTGCTTGTTTTAACTGGCCCATGCTTACGTTCATGTAGAAAAATTTCAACCTGAAAAGTGACAGAGACAGCGGAAGCTCAGATAACAGTTTCTCTGGTCTTCACCTATGCAGGAGGTTGACACATTCGTAAAGAGGACACAGAGTTTTTTACTTTCAAAGTCCAATTCCAAATAAGATAAATCCCTGACCCGTAAAACCAGTGGTTGCTAAAACCCTTAAAAGTGTTTGGGCAAAAAAATCCCAAGAGGAGACTGACTTCTTGGGGTTAGATATGATCACATCTCTCTAGTTATGAGGTATATTACATTTGCTGGCTGAGCAATTTTGAGTAGTTAATCTCTATGAAGCTGAGTTTCCTCATCTATGAAATGAGGATAATAAACCAACTACCCCACAGGGTTGTCATGAGGAATAAATTATAAATACATCTTAGAACTTTACCCACCACTGGAAGTTTAAATATGTGCAACCTGCTATTATCATTCATTTAAAATGCCAGACCTGCTCTTTCTTACTTTAGTAGTATCAATTTGCCACTCATACATCCTCCCCTCCTTCCTTCACAAAGAATGTATTTAGTTAGTACCTAACATGTGCCAGACACTGTGCAAGGCTCTGGAATACGATGGTAGGCCAAAAGAGAGTCTCTGCCTTCATGGATTTTACAGTCTAGCAGGAGACCAAGCAGAAATTAAACAATCATACATCACGTAAACATCCTGTGATACATTCTATGAAGGGTTCATGAGCTGGTTGATGGTGCCAAGGGAGTTTAAAACATGGGGATTTGGCCTAACCAGGGAGGAGGGCTCTTCCTCAAGAGTCACTCAGGAGCTGATATGGGTGAAGACCGAACAGGTGAGGAGACAACTCAGCAAAGCAGGGAGGGAGGGGTGTTCCAGGCAGGGGAATCTGGGTGAGAGAGCAGACAGAGCGAGGAGGGAGGAATGTGATGCAACAAGAAGAGGGAAAAGCGTGGGGGGCACAGATTGAGCAGAGCTCTCTGGGCCAAATCAACTAGTTAAGTCTTTGGAGCAACGGGGAGCCAGAGAAAAATTTTAAGCTAGATTTTTACATGTATGTGTTGGGTATTCAGATTTTAGTATTACTATTTGAGTTTCCAAAAGATTACTATGCATGAATTACTGTGAATTAATGAATTACTATGAATTAATGAAGTACTGTGAATTAATGTAAAGAATGGTTTGGAGGGGGCTAAACAGGATGAGAGACCAGTGAGGCAGCTATTGCAGTAATCTACGAGAGAGACGACATCAGCATGGACTATGCTGGGGGTGGCCAAGCTGCAGTGATGAGGATGGATATGAGCAGCATTTATTCCTAACATTTGGAGACAGATGAGGTTGAAGATGGGGCAGAGAGATCTAGGTGTCATGGCTGACTTCATTAATTCTAATGAAAGTGAACATTTTTCCTTTGGTTTCCCTCCAGTGCCCAGAAGGTCTAGGTTGATACAGCATGTGGAGTCTTTTATAGAGCTGGAAGAGTCAGCAGACCTGAAACATTTGAGAAAGGCCACTTAGGCATCCTGACGAGACCAAATCAAAGAGGAAGTTGACCTTCAGCCCTTGTCTTTGTTTTTTCCAGCTGCAGAAATCATTTTCGGTTTCTCACTCCCTGTCACCTTATCCCTTTGAGGGTCTATTCACTGGGACATGATTCTCACTGACAGTAGAAAGTTCGGCATCCAGACTGCGGCTGTGAAATACTTGCTCCTCTCCAGAACTATCAGCACTTCTGGGAAACATGTCCCAGTGCCAACCACTCACTGGTCCTGAAGGGACACTGTTATTTTGGGAGGTAGTAAAGGAAATAATGTTTTAAAAACCCCAAGCAGCACTCTCTTTGGGCATGGAAAGGTGTAAATGATAAAATGTTCACTATGGGCTGGCCCCATGGCGTAGTTGTTAAGTTTGGCATGCTCTGTTTTGGCAGCCTGGGTTTGTGGGTTTGGATCCTGGACATGGACCTATACCACTTGTCAGCCATGCTGTGGCAGTGATCCACATATAAAATGGAGGAAGACTGGCATGGATGTTAGCTCAGGACTAACCATCCTCAGCCAAAAAAAAAAAACCCCAAACAAACAAACAAATGCTCATTGTACTTAAAGACTAGGGACTAAATAGGGGCTGGATGCTCCCCAGACTGTGTGTGTCAGAAAAATACAACTGAGCTTGGTGAAATAATACAGGACCAATTATTCTCCTCAGTGGAATAATTAAACAGAGGGGGTCAATTTAGAAAAGCTGTCTTCTTCTGTCCCTGCTTTTGATTTTTTATTACAAACAAAACACAATCCTTAGGCAGATTTAAGAGCACGGGACAAAGACTGCTAGATGTCCAACTGCTGTGAGCGGAGTCCATGTTTTATTCATCTTTGCATCCAAGCACATCCACGGTGCTCATCACGTCATAGATTCTCAGGGAATGTTGGTGGATAAAGGATTCCTCTAGATTTTCATGGGGTATTTCTACGGTATGGGGTTAATCATTTTTTGCCCCACTTAGTAAAGATGGATGCTTCCTGTACTCTGTATTTATTTTGAACACTTTTTACCTACAACGATGTTCTAAAATGAAATAATAAGGAAATCAGGTTTTTTTTTTTTGAAGATTGGCCCTGAGCTAACATCTGTTGCCAATCTTCCTCATTTTTTTTTTTCTTGTCAAAGCCCTAGCACATAGTTGTATATCCTAGTTGTAGGTCATTCTAGTTCTTCTGTGTGGGATGCTACCACAGCATGGCCTGACGAGAGGGCTGTAGGTCTGCACCCAGGATCCAAACCGGCAAACCCTGGGCTGCCAAAGCAGGGCATGCAAACTTAACCAGCTGGCCATGGGGCTGGCCCCCAGGAAATCAGTTTTAATATGATTTTACTTATAGAGACAGAAAGACTTGCTGACTAGGGGCAGGTATGGATGCTCTCCCTGGAAGATGCTTTTGCAACCTAAATTGCACTACAATGCTGTTACTGATGGGGAAGGAAGGGAAAGTAAGATAAAACGCACAGCTTAATTGCTAGACAGGATTGCGATTTTAAAACTGGATTTCAGGTGCTTCTTGTGCACCTGGCACAGGCACTGGAGATTTGATGGTGGTTTGTGATTTGACATGACCCAGAACATGGCCTAATGGTCCCCTGTCCTTTAAGCAGTTGGCCTGTTCTCTTGATTACTGTTCTGTACTTTCCCACCATCACTCCCCATCAGGGCCCCATCCCTTCTGCTCTGTCCTGGTGGAACAGTCCCTTGACCTCCATTCAAGTACCACTCTAGTCTCGACTTCTTCTTGTTGCTAGATTACTGTTACCAGTTCTGAAATTGTGGTTCCCAGACTAGCAGCACTTGCATTGCCTGGGAACTTATTAGACATAGAAATTCTTGGGGTTCACCCCAGACCTACTCAAGAAGAAACTTAGGCTGTGGGGTGGGGCCCAGCAATTTTGTCTCAACAGCAGGTGATCTCCAAGGTGAGAACCACTGCTGTACGTAGAGCTCAGTGCTGAGCATATCAGCCCTTTCCCAACACCCTTTATTACCTTCCTGCCAAAAACTACGTAAGTGTGTGTGTGCGTGTGCGTGTGCGTGTACTTCTATCCAAGCCCTTCTGCAATCGAGCACCAGCTCATGTGTCCCTATCCCCAGAGATGCGTTCCACACTGTCATGCTCACGGGTTACCCGCTCTTCCCTCTGCTCTCCTGCCTCCTCTCTCTGTTAATGTTGGGTCCTCTGCTAGAAATGCCCCCTCTCCTCCCTCTCCTTGTAGAAACCTTACTCATTCTCTAAAGCCCACTTAATATTTCTCTAAGGAATTCATACCAGTGCCTTTAAAATCAAATAGTACTGAAGGGTTTATAAAGAGCCACAACAGGCCCTCTCCCACCTCACAACCCCAATCCTTCCTATCCCCCCAGTTCCATTCCCCACAGAAACCACTTTAGCCATTTATATTATAGTTCTTTTTGTGTTTACCTCTATTTAAATAACTAATATGCAAATACTTCTATTTAAAAGTAATTTAAAAATATTATCTCCTAGGTTCTTCCCATGGTAGATAAAATTTGAATAAACTAGTAGGTGGGTAAAATTTGGTCAACACCCCATTCCACTCTTCTCTCTTCTCAATCTATCCTCAGTTAAATCTTGCTCATTGCAAGTTCATCTTGGCAGGAAAGGTGACCCCTTTGCTGCAAAGTTTTCAGATACTGCTCCTCCCCTGCTCCCACAGAGCTTTGTATCTCTTAGCGCACTCTCCCCCCAGTCCTTGTATTATAGCCCCGTTTGTATGCATGTGTCTCCCATCCCCACCAGCTTGTAAGAGCCAGGGAAGTCTAACGTGTCTTTTACTTTCTCTGAATCCTCCCAGGGCAAAGCACAGGGCCTGGGATATAGTACACACTGAGTAAATGTGGCCAATTTAACCATAAAGTAAAACATCTGCCTGCCCGTTGAAGCTCGGTGGTGTGACAGCAGTACTAGGAATGAGTCGTCCCTTTCTCTTGTGATTTTCCAACATTATTGTGGGGAATATTAAACTGGATTCAGGAGACTTGAGCCAGACTGTCTCCTTGGTGACTTCTTCTAAAACCTTGGGAAAGACACTTAATGGCTTTACTTCCATTGTTCCATCTATAAAGTGGCAACAATAATATCTATGGGCAGAGTTGTAGTGAGGACCAAATGCAACAGCACATTATCCAATATAAGGTATTGCATTGATCCCTTATGTTTAAAACAAAAAGGTAACCCATTTTCTGATTGCACATAGGGTTATAAAGAATATTAATAACAACCTTTAAATAGAAAACTTCACTTTTAGACTATCCAGGGGGTCTTTCTTCCAAGATCAGCCTAAGATTCTTTTAGGGAAACTGTATTCTCATCATTTGAAATTTGAAGCAGAAAATTCAAACGTTTAGGACCATTTGTCTATTCTTACTTGAGCTATTGCCTCGTCTTACTTCAACCTTTTTAAAAAATAATTACTGGGTCGGCCTGGTGGTACAGTGGTTAAGTTTGCACGTTCCACTTCTCGGCGGCCCGGGGTTCGCAGGTTTAGATCCCGGGTGCGGACACGCACCGCTTGGCGAAAGCCATGCTGTGGTAGGTGTCCCACCCGGGATAAAGTATAAAGTAGAGGAAGACGGGCATGGATGTTAGCTTAGGGCCAGTCTTCCTCAGAAAAAAGAGGAGGATTGGCAGTAGTTAGCTCTGGGCTAATCTTCCTCCAAAAAAAAAATTACTTTATTGAGGTCATATTGAGGTCATAGTATAACTGTGTAATTTCAGGTGTACATTAGGCTTTGAAGGGACTTCAAACTTTATCATGATTTGATGGTTGAAAAATGAAAGCAACCAAAGGCATATCTTCTAAACCTTTGTCTAGCCCTACCCATTAGAAAAGTGTGAGCTACTGTTCTATCAAAACTAATTAAACCTTAAATGTACAATCAACTCTCAATTACTAAGGTTAATGGTACTACAAGCACAGATAGTTATATTTTACATTTATACAGTGCTTTTAACTTGTTCAAAGCTCTCTCCACTGTTCTGCATATATAAAACAGATTTTTTTTTTTTTAAATCTACAAATAAGGCAAAAAAGAAATCTTAGAATCAATAATTTCAACTTTGTACCTTTCCAAATCTATTAGACCCAGTAAAACCAGTAATAGGATCTTCATCACCCTACTCTCTTCTTGACCCCACTCAACTAAGGCCAGAAATGACTGAAAGATCTGTAGGAATCTCCAGAGGAGAGGAAGCCACAGGAGGAAGCAAGCCAAGGATCTGGGCCATCCACAAACTAGATCATTAGCTCCAGGGTAATTAAGAATAATTGACTGTGTATGTGACTATGGCCAGGAAGTCCAGAAAGAGATGAAAAGGCAAAGGAAATTATACGTAACAGTATTTACAGGGCTCTTGTCACAGTCATTCTCTCAACAAGCATTATTGAGCACCTACTGTATGCCAGATACTTTCAACAAAGAGGACGGATATAGCAAAGCACAACCCAGGCAAGACTGCTACCATCATGGAGATGATCTTCCTGAATGGTGCAGACAGACAACAAGAAGAACATAAACACACAAACAAGATACCTTCAGGTAGCATTAAGATCTGTGAAGTCCATAAACACAGGAATGTGATAGAGCCTTGAGGAGGGGATGCTGTTGTAGATAAGGTCGCCAAGGAAGGCATCTCAGGGCATTTGAGCTGCAACCTGAGAGAGGAGCCCACCCTGTGCAGGTCTGCTAACCAGATGATGGAATGAGTGAACTCGCCAAGTATGCCAGAGGGAGGGGGGTCCAGTCCAGTCACAGGGGGTTCAGGCCAGGCACAGTTCTGTGGTTATTCACTTTGTGTCCTTTTGGGGCTATCCCTAAAAGCTCTCCAGGACCCTTGGAGTTATTGACTCTATATTAGGGGTTGCTAATACTGATCACTTTGGCAGCTGCTCTACAGAATAATGGGTTGTTGTGAGGAGCAACATAAATGCTGAATAACGATCACAGTAAGAACCCTTCATTAAAGTCAGCACCGTAATAGGCAGCTCACATTCAGATGTCTCAGCAAGTGTGGAAATCAACACGTCTGCTCCCTAAGCACACCAGCACCATCGTCTAAAACAAAAAATAAATGAGCCGATGGTCCTGATATTCAAAGTGGTTCGTGATCAACTAACTGTCCAGAGAGAAAGCTGGTGTGTGAAGTGTAAAATGGGAGCAGGAAGACAATGGCACGTCACAGCCCAGCACAGGCAGAGGGTAACTGGTGAACCAACTGGACGCTTGCTGGTGCACATGTCATCCCCTATAAGATTCTAACCTTGTCAGGACAAGGCGCTGCCACCAAAAGCCCCGGCAGATGGAAAGTAGGGTGAGAAGGAGCTGGATCAGCAGCATCTCTGGCAGGAGCTCCCTCTGGCCCTCTTGGCCTTGGAAAGCCTCCCCCGGGGGAGGACTGAGCAGCCAGCACGAAGGGGCCCTACCTTGGAAGGGCACCAAGGAAGTGGGGAGGGAGGAGGCGGGATGGGCATTTCATTTTCTCCTTTCTCGAAAGAAATATACCAATGCCCAGAGAGACTTGAGCTGTCTTCATAGCTGAGCTTCCTCACACAGAGATATGAATCCACCCCCAACAGCTCTTCTCTTGTCCCCCCAAAACTCTCCCCAAAATATAAAATTAACGTCACAAAAAAGAATTCCTTTTTGTGGGTCCTAACATCTCTTTGATATAAATATGCATGTGTCTAATCATTCTTTCCTGTCCCCCACCCCACATTGGCAATCACATTGTGTGACACATGCACACCCCCCAACTCCTTTGTTAAGTCCTGGCTCAGCTATTATAGGGTGCCTGTGGAGGGTAGGTGACATAGCAGAGAAGGTCCAATTGTGGTTGCTTTTTCTCTGAAAAGCAGAAAGGAAGAAAAGACAATAAAAAAAAGAAAACACTTATTTTAAGGCAGATAGTAAACACTGCTCCATGTTGACCGAGCAGGTCACTTTCTCACTGTGGGGCAGCGAGAATCAAGATGGTCTCTGAGGTGCTATGAACCCGCAGCGCAGACTTCACGTTTTGACGCTTGACTAGAAATGAGGGGAGTTAAAAAGAAAATGGCAAGATAATCCTAGTGTTTAGGAGATTATGTTTTAAGTTGGGTGGGGGAGGATCAAGATCCTCAAAAAAATCTAATTGATTTTTTAACTTTAACTTAACATTTTACTTTAAATGTTAACTTTAAAATGTTAAATACAGGGGCTGGCCCCACGGCCGAGTGGTTAAGTTTGCGCGCTCCACTTGGGCGGCCCAGGGTTTCACTGGTTCGGATCCTGGGCGTGGACATGGCACTGCTTGTCAGGCCATGCCGATGTGGTGTCCCACATGCCACAACTAGAAGGACCCACAACTAAAAATATACAACTATGTACTCAGGGGATTTGGGGAGAAAAAGCAGGGAAAAAACATAAGATTGGCAACAGTTGTTAGTTCAGGTGCCAATCTTTAAAAAAATAGGTAAATACACTGGAATATTCTATTAAAGCCCTCTGGGCGACCATGCTGCATGGGACATGGTAAGTGCTCAGTCAGTTTCCTGCTGGCAAGTGAGGCATTTCCATTTACCAGCGTCTCAGGGTGCTCAGACCTGAACCATTTATTTAAGCAGCCTATTTCTTCAAGTGTTTTGTTTCCAACATAGTCAATGGAGGAATCCAGAGAAAACTGTCCTCAGATGTGGTTATCATCGCGATGGCCAAATCAGTCTGGACTAAGTTGGTTTGTTAGCAGGACTGCCTAAAGGGCCTCCAGATCTTGTTTGGTAAGTGTTTTTAATGCCTTGGTGATAATGGACTGTCAATCAGGTGGGAGATAAAGTCATAGGAGGGAGGGTACTTGCTCAAAGCCTGTGCTTTTAAATTAAGCTAAACCATACTCAACAAAATCCAGTATCGAGCCCCAAGGAACGTACCCAATCATTGTCTTGGACCCTTCATTTCACTGTGCTTTATTTTTTTTTCAAGTCTCTATTTCTGTTTTTACCTGGCATTGACTTGCTTGACTCCTCTTCTCCTCCCAGTGTCTGGTTCTGTGCTCCCCCTTTGGACTTGATCAGTATTTTGGATTTCTTGCTTGTCACTTTTGGCACTCCTTCGAAAATGGGTTGCATTTATCTTCTTGCTCTTTCTACTTCTGGCTGCTCAGAAGCTTTCACCCTACTCAGCCAAGTTTTGATCCCAGGATCTTTCCCTGGCTTTGACCTGACTCCTGGGACCATGCTGGGCTTGACTCCTCCAGGCGAGGGTGTGGGCAAGAGAAGGGATCAAGCAAAGAGCACGGAAGGAAACAGGAAGAATATGTGGCTCCATTTAAACTGTGCAGGGCACTGAGGCCTTGCTAGCAGTCCAGTCTCTGCCTCGTTCTTCCTCTGCTGCTTTCATCCCTCCTGTCGCTGATTTTTTCCATTTTTATTAAGTCTCCACCTTCTAACTGGTCAATTATCTTCCAGCATCCCTTTGTAAGACTCAAATGAGTGTGAGAGTAAGTGATATCTATTAGCCAAAATAAATCTGATAGCTAGGGGAAATTGCTGAATCACTGGTATCTTTATAGCACTTATCAAATGCAATTTAACCATTTTAATTGGCAAACTGCTCTAGCTTCCCAGGGATTCAGCTGGTAGGTGAGTCAATAAATATCTGTCAAACGAATGGATGCATGCACACTAGTTATGTAGCACTGCATCAGGTACTTTAAATAATACAAACTGTAAGACTTGATCCTTGGCTGAAGAAGGATATCTTATGCCCATTCACAAAGGACTGTTTTGAAATATCACCGGGGGCCACATCAGGCTCACTTCTAGAAAACAAGAAGTCATCTCTTAATGCACAGTTGCTCATGTGGGCAAAAGGGAATGTGAGCAAAGTCATGCTTATGGCATGACAGACACCAAGGGGCTAATGAACTGTCCAAGGTGAACACTGCATTACTATCAGTGGATTTTCTACATAACTGCATCATAAATAGCAAAATGCATAAAACACAGCTAAAGAGAAAGGACCCATAGACCCACCACCCACGTCAAGTCATATAAAGTTGACATTGCCCCAGATGCCTTCACTCTCGTCTGATAATCTTTTACTTCTCCTTATTTTACCACCTTTATAAACTCTTCTAAGAAGTTTAGTTTTACCCAGTTTTGGAATCAAAATAGATTAAAAGAGAAAAACAACAACTGCGTGCACATTCAGCATTGGACGTATAAAAAAGAAAGCTAGGTTTTTTTAATAAGTTGTTTTGAAATGTACAATTTCTATTGGTGATCATGACACTTACTCTTTAATCTACTTTTATGTTCACTAACCGCCAGTCACTCTACTCCTTAATACTTCAAAGGCATTCTTCCCAAAGCTGCCTTTGATCTTACACTAATGCTTTCCTGGACTCAATGGAACTTTGAAGGAGACAGCTCATCATGATGAAACAGATGTTAGCATTCCATAATCATCACTGCAATTATTCCTAATTTATGCTTTGCTCAAAAACCCTATTCCTCTGTCCGCTAAAGTCTATACTTTCAAAATAGCATCTATAATTTTAGTTACCTGACAATAAACTTCTCTCAACACAAAATGTTTGATCATAGACTGCACCCATCATTATCTTCAAATATCCTATTTTCTAAAAATCCCATTTATATCAGGCTCCCAAAGAGTTATATTAGCAATGATGTTTTTAACTGTTTCTGTAATTACTGTTTGTAATTACTGCAAATCAAAGTTGGACAAATGATTGGATGCTGATTGAATTATCTACCAAACTGGGGTGAAATTTCCTTTAAACTACTGTATACTGAACAAATGTACAGAATAAAAACTGAAATGGAACTTGGGTGTCTTGGTCTCCACAGAGAAGGCAATCAGATGCTGTAGCATTAACAAGGTACTTCAGGTCCAGAATAATCCTGCTAATCACACTTCTTCCAGATTAATCAGCTACTGTCAGTTTCCACAAACAAGAGCTCTTCTTGTACATCCTGGTGAGACAGGATTTGGGAAGGCAGAGAGCAACAGCAAAGCTCCCAGTGATAGGATCCGACAGAGCAAAGGACAGAAGACAAAAAGGAGAAGGCCGTTATTCGTGAGAAGTGATCTGGACCGTAAGTGCTATAATTATAAACCTACAATGCTCCCACACTGCTTTGTGAAACATATTTTTGTTATTATTTTCCTTGATTTAGGTTTCATATTTTTCATGATGTAATAAATATTGAGATCTAGGCTCACTTTTCTGTGTATTTGGATACAGTGAGTTGAGTGCCCTGGCTGAGCTGATAGTTTCATGTAGGGGAGACTTGAGTAACAAGATTGGCAAGGAGGGCTAGGCCAGATTATGAAGATCCTTAAAATGCCTATATTGGACTTTATCCGTCAGCAGTCACTTAGTGTTTTTTTTTTTCTTTAAATTTGGAACACCATGAGGGAAATAGTGTTTTTGATGGTTTCTAAGGGGATAAAGACCCTAGCCAGGGAGATTAGGCAAGATGACACAGGAATATTTCAGGCATTAATAAAGAATGTTAGACTAGGCTGGTGATGGTGGCAATGGATTGGAAAGGAAGGCAGGATGGATGCAGCATTATAAGGGGAGAATTTGGCTTCTTTCTCTTTGTCTTTCCAGCCACTTGGGTTTAGTACTCTTCAGTCTTCCTGACTCGTTTCACTTCCTATTTATATTTTCCTTCTTCCCTTGATAATCTACATTTTCTTTCCCATTTCCCCCCTTTCTTTCTTTTACCTGTATTTAAACGAATTCTGTTATTACCTTCCTATACAGGATGATGACTGAATCAGTCAGGCAGATACCAAATGGGAGGTCTGGGTGGAAATCAACCATAAGATTTACTAACTGATTAGAAAATGTTGCTGCTTAAAAAAATTATTTTCTTAACCTTTTATCTTTATCTTAGAAAGCAGGAAAGCAAAGAGAAGAAAGGTGATGAGGGAAGAAAAGAGTAGAATGGGAAAGGGAGAGACAGAGACTTTTTCATTCATTCATTCATTCATTCATTCAAGAAGTGCTGTGTTTCCAGAGAAAAAGACAGTGCCAAAAAGATGGAGAAAATACCACACAATAATTTGTGTTACTGTATTTGTATTATATATTTCCCCTTCTATCTCAGTTGGATAGAGATGACAGGATGGGAACCAAAAGACTAAGGTGAGATGGGCAGTCTCCTTCCCTCCCTTATTGTCTGTTGTTTCTCACATCAAAAGGTGGGGTCTACATCCCTCCCCCTAGGCCTCAGTGACTGGCTCAACCAATAGGATGCTGTGGAAGTGACTTTCTGGGACTTCTGAGGCTAGACTATAAGAAGCCTGGGTCTTTTGGAACATTTTCTCCTGTGACGCTTTCTTTTGGAACCCAGCCATCACTCTGAGAGAAGCTCAAGTCACATGGAGAGGCCACATGTAGGCCCTCCAGCTGGCAGCCCCAAGTAAGATAATAACCAGCAGCCCCTGCCATCACAGGGGTGAACCATCTTTTAACACCAAGACCAACTGAGCCTATTGATGATTGCAGTCCTAGCTGGCATCTTACTGTACTTCCTAGGAGACCCCAGGCAAGAAATGTCCAGCCAACCACAGCCGATCCACAGAACACAAAGAGACAAGAGTAAATGATTGTTTTAAGCTTCTACACTTTGGTGTAGTCTGTTACATAAGAATACATAACTTCTTTCATCCTTACATGAGAAAAAAAGAATATTTCATCAAATGTTTGAAAGATTCATGTGCCACTTAGCATGCACGTATATTTTTCATATACCTTTTTTCTTTTAATTAAAGATCACTTTATTACTCATTGGATTTGAAACCACAATCTGAATTGGGCTTGATCAGAAATCGTAGGAAATGTTTAAGAAAGTATTTTAATTATCATATTTTGAGTACTGGTTCAGGATAACATGATATCAATATGAAGAAAATAAATGATGTGTAATCAGAAGATGGAGTTTAAATTCTAGTTCTGTCATTTATCACTGTGTGATCTAGTGCAAGTTATTTAACATCTCTGATTCCTAGTTTCCAATGCTATAATGTATTTGAAAGTATTTAGTGATGCCTGACAAAACATAGATATTCAATAAATTTCCATTTCTTTCCTTCCTATGAAAGTCCTATGCTCCTAAGTGCAAACATGCCAAAGCTTATCACACTGCTTCCTAAAACTGAATGTTTTTATTATTTATAGAATATTTCCTTTGATAATCTCATAAGCTTCCATATTGTTGGCTTTACTAGTGAGATCTACCTCACGCTTCCTACGGAATAGCTTGTATAACAGATTTTGGGGACTCATTCTGTTGCTAGATTCTCATAAAGGCACTTTAGTGACAACCTTCTTTGGTTTTCAAGGACCTGACCCTGTTTCCTGTGTTTTTATTTTTTCTGCTTTTTTTTTAAGGTATGATTTTTGGTGAGGAAGATTGGCCCTGAGCGAACATCTGTTACCAATCTTCATTTCTTTTTGCCTCTCTCCGCAAAGCCCCAGCACATAGTTGTATGCTCTAGTTGTAGGTCATTCTGGTTCTTCTATATGGGATGCTGCCATAGCACGGCTTGATGACCAGGATCCGAACCAGTGAACCCTGTGCTGCCACAGCAGAGCATGCGAACTTAATCACTTGGCCACGGGGCTGGCCTGTTTCATGTCTTGAATGTGGTTCCCTACACTAGTGAAAATGTTTTACTTTTCTTTTCTATTTATTTTTTTATTGAGGTAACACTGGTTTACAACATTATGTAAATTTCAAGTGTACATCATATTTCAATTTCTGTGTTGACCACATTAGGTTCACTACCCAAAGATTAATTACCATGCATCACTATATATATGGGCCCAGCCACCCCTTTCACCCTCCTGCCTCCCCCCTTCCCCTCTGGTAACCGCCAATCTATAATCTCTGTATCTATATGTTTGCTTGTTGCTTTTATTTTCTATTTATGAGTGAAATCAGACAGTGTTTGACTTTCTTCCTCTGACTTATTTCACTTAGCATAATACCCTCAAGATCCATCTGTGTTGTCGCAAATGGCAAGATTTCATATCTTTTATGGCTGAGTAGTATTCCATTGTGTATATATACTAATATTTATCCATTTGTCCCTTGATGGGCACTTAGGTTGCTTCCAAGTCTTTACTATTGTGAATAATACTGCATTGGACATGGAGGTACATATATCTTTATGCATTTGTGTTGTCATGTTCTTTGGATCTTTGGATTAATACCCAGTGGAATAGCTGGATTGTATGGCAGATCTATTCTATTCTTAAATTGTTTTTCCTTTGAGGAAGATTAGACTTGAGCTACCATCTGCCACCAGTTCTCCTCTTTTTGCTCAGAAGATTGGCCCTGAGCTAACATCTGTGCCCATCTTCCTCTATTTTATATGTGGGATGCCTGCCACAGCATGGCTTAACAAGTGGTGTGTAGGTCTGCACCCAGGATCTGAACTGGTGAACCCTGGGCCATTGAAGTGGAATGTGCAAACTTAACCACTGCCGCCACCAGGCCAGCCACTTTTGCTCATTTTTAATTGGGTTGTTTTGTTGCTATTGAGATGTATGAATTAGTTATATATTTTGGATATTAACCCCTTATCAGATACAAGGTTTGCAAGTATCTTCTCCCAAATGTTATGTTGTCTTCTTATTTTGTTGATGGTTTCCTTCGCTGTGCAGCTTTTTAGTTTGCTGTAGTCCCATTTGTTTTTCTTTTGTTTTCCTTGCCTGAACAGACATATTTGAAAATATGCTGATAAGACAGATGTCGAAGAGCATATTGCCTATGTTTTCTTCTAGAATTTTTGTCGTTTCAGTTCTTACATTGAAGTCTTTAACCCATTTTGAGTTAATTTTTTGTATAGTGTAAGAAAATGGTATAACTTCATTATTTTGCATGTGTTTGTCCAGTTTTCCCAAAACCATTTATTGAAGAGACTTTCCTTTCTCCACTGTATATTCTTGACTCCCTTGTTGAAAAATCAGCTATTCATAAATGCGTGGGTTTATTTCTAGTCTCTTGATTCTCTTCCATTGATCCGTATGTCTGTTTTTGTGTGAGTATCATGCTGTTTTCATTACTATAGACTGTAGTATATTATGAAATCAGGGTGAGTGACTACAGGTTTGTTCTTTTTTCTCAGGATTCTTTTGGCTGTTTGGGGTCTTCTGTTGTCCCATATGAATTTTAGGATTGCTTGTCCTATTTCTGTGAAAAATGTTGTTGGAACTTTGATAGGAATTGCATTGAATCTGCGGATTGCTTTACAAAGTATGGGCATTTTAACTATGTTAATTCTTCCAATCCAAGAGCATGGAATACCTTTCTCTTTGTGTCTTCTTCAATTTCGTTCAACAATGTTTTATTGTTTTCAGTGTACAAGCCTTTCACCTCAATAAATTTATTCTTGGGTATTTTACTTTTTGTTGCAATTGTAAATGGGACTGTATTCTCAATTTCACCTGCTGCCACTTTATTGTTAGTGTATAGAAATGCAACTGATTTTGTATCCTGCAACTTTACTGTATTTATCATTTCTAAAAGTTTTTTGTGGATTCTTTAGGGTTTTCCATATATAAAATCATGTTTTCTGCAAATAGTGAGTTTCAATTCTTTGTTTCCAATTTGGATCCCTCTTCTTTCTTTTTCTTGCCTTATTGCTCTGGCTAAAACCTCCAATGCTGCGTTAAATAAGAGTGGTGAAAGTGGGCATCTTTGTCTGGTTCCTGTTCTTACAGGGATAGCTTTCAGTTTTTCTCCTTTGAGAAGGGTATTTGCTGGGTTTGTCATATATGTCCTTTATTATGTTGAGGTACTTTCCTTCTACTCCCATTTTATTCAAAGTTTTTATCATGAATGCATGCTACTTGTTGTCAAATGCTTTCTCTGCGTCTATTGAAATGATAAGGTAATTTTTATTCTTCATCTTGTTGATGTTGTGTATCACGTTGATTGATTTGCAGCTGTTGAACGATCCCTGAATCCCTGGAATAAATCTCACTTCATCATGGTGTATGATCTTTTTAATGTATTGCTGTATTCAGTTCGCTAGCATTTTGTTGAGCATTTCTACATTGATGTTCACCAGTAATATTGGCTTGTAATTTTCTTTTTTGTGTTGTCCTCGTCTGGCTTTGGTATCAGCATGATGTTGGCTTTGCAGATTAGGGGTTAGGAATCTTCTCATCCTCTTCAATTTTTTGGAAGATTTTGAGGATAGGTATTAATTCTTCTTTGAATGTTTGCTACAATTCACCAGTAAAGCCATCTGGTCCTGGACTTTTATTTTTTTGGAAGTTTTTCATTACTATTTTAATCTCCTTACTGGTGATTGGTCTACTCAAATTCTCTATTTCTTCTTGATTCAGTTTTGGAAGGTTGTATGATTCTAGGAATTCATCCATTTCTTCTAGATTATCCAATTTGTTGGCGTATACCTTTTTGTAACAATCTCTTATAATCCTTTGTATTTCTGAGGTGTCTGTTGTAATTTCTCCTTTTTCATTTCTGATTTTATTTGTTTGAGCTTTCTATCTTTCTTTCTTGGTTAGTCTAGCTAAAGGTTTGTCAATTTTATTTATTTTTCGAAAGAACCAGCTCTTTGTTTCATAGGTTTTTTTCCTAATGTTTGTTTCTATTTCATTTATTTCTGCTTTGATTTTTATTATTTCCTTCCTTCTACTGATTTGGGGCTTTGTTCTTTTTTTCCAGTTCCTTTAAGTGCACACTGTTCGACTGTTTCTTTGAGATTTTTCTTGTTTGGTGAGGAAGGCCTGTATTGCTATAAACTTCCTATAGAACCACTTTTGCTGTATCCCATCATTTCATTACGTCATGTTTTCATTTGCATTTGTCTTCAGATACTTTTTGATTTCTTTGATGACTCAATAGATGTTCAGTAGCATTCTGTTGCATCTCCATATATTTGTGAGTTTTCCAATTTTATACCAGTAGTTGATTTCTAGTTTAATACTGTTATGGTCAGAAAAGATGCTTGTTATTATTTCAATCTTCTTAAATTTATTGAGACTTGTTTTGAGCCTAATATGTGGTCAATCCTGGAAAATGTTCCATGCGCATTTGAATATTCTGTGGTTTTTCATGGAATGTTCTGTATACATCTCCTAAGTCCATCTGGTCTAATGTGTCATTTAAGGCCAATGTTTCCTTACTGACCTCTGTTTGGACAATCTATCCATTGAGGTAAGTGTAGTGTTAAAGATCCCCTATTATTACTATGTTGCTGTCTATTTCTCCTTTTATCTGTTAATAATTCCTTTATATATTTAGGTTCTCCTATGCTGGGTGCATAGATATTTACAAGTGTTATGTCATCTTGCTGGGTGTTCCCTTTATCATTATGTAGTACCTTTCTTTGTCTCTTGTTACACTTTTTGTTTTAAAGTCTACTTTGTCTGGTATAAGTATTCCTACCCCAGCTTTCTTTTCATTGTCATTTGTGTGGAATATTTTTTTTTCCATCCCTTCACTTTCAGTATGCCAGTGTCTGCAGGTCTGAAGTGTGTCTCTTGTATGCAGCATACATATGGGTCTTGTTTTTCATCCTATCAGCCACCCTATGTCTTTTGATTGAAGCATTTAGTTCATTGACATTAACATAGCTATTGAAAAGTAGGTACTTATTGCCATTTTGTTACTTATTCCCTGGGTGTTTTAGTAGTTCTTCTCTGTTGCTTTCTTATCTTGCTCTCTTCCGTTGCGGTTTGATGGCTTTCTTTAGTATTATGCTTGGTTTCCTTTATCTTAATTTTTTGTGTATTTATTATAGGTTTCTGGTTTGTGATTATCGTGAGGTCCATACATTATAACCTACATATACAGCACTCTATATATATTAAAGTTGAAAGTCTCAAGTTTGACCTCTTGCTAAAAGCTATACTCTTTTACTCCCCTCCTCCCACATTTTATGTTCTTGATATCATATTTAACTTCTTTTTTGTGTATATATGTCCATTACCAACTTATCATGGAGATTGATAATTTTTGTACTTTTGTATCTTGATCTTCATATTCTTTTCATAGGTGGTTGATCTGCTACTTTTACTGTATATTTTCCTTTACCAATGATTTTTGGAGATTTTTTTGATAATTTTCCTATTCCTATTCGTGGTCTTTCTTTTCCACTTACATAAGTCCCTTTAGCATTTCTTGTAAGGGTAGTCATTGGTGATAAACTCCTTTAGTTTTTGCTTGTCTGGAAAACTCCTCTCTCCTTCCATTCTGAGTTAAAACCTTGCTGGGTAGAGTTTCTTGGCTATAGGTTTTTCCCTTTCAGCACTTTAAATATATCACACCACTTCCTTCTAGCCTGTAAGGTTTCTGCCAAGAAGTCAGCTGATAGCCTTATGGGGTTTCCTTTGTATGTCACTTGTTCCTTTTCTCTTGCAGCTTTTAGGTATCTCTTCAATTCTTGACATTTTAATTATAATGTTTCTTGGAGTGGGCCTCTTTGGGTTCATCTTGTTTGGTGCTCTTCATGGCTTCCCATGCCTGGATGTCTGTTTCTTTCCTTGCGTTAGGAAAGTTTTCAACTATTATTTCTTCAAATAGATTCTCTCCTCATCTTTCTATCTCTTGTCCTTCTGGGATATCTATAATATGGATGTTAGTGTACTTGATGTTGTCCTAGGGGTCCCTCACACTGTCTTCATTCTTTTTCTTTTTCTTTTTTTTTCTGTTCAGCTTGGGTGACTTCCTCTAGTTTTTCATCCAGCTTGCTGATCCATTCTTCTATATCATCTACTCTGCTAAAAATGCTCTCTAGTGAATTTTTCATTTCCATTATTGTATTCTTCAGTTCTGATTGGTTGTTTTTTATATTTTTCAATTTTTTGTTGAAGTTCTCAGTGAGTTCATCCATTCTTCTCCCAATATCAGTGAGTATCCTTATGACTATTAATTTGTACTCTTTATCAGACTGTTTATCTCTGTTACCTTTAGTTCTTTTTCTGAGGATTTGTCCTGTTCCCTTATTTGGAACATTTTCCTTTGTCTCCTCATTTTGCCTCTTTCTCTGTGCTTACATCTACTTATTAGGTAGATCAGCTATGTCTCCCAATCTTGGATTGGTGTCCTTATGTAAAGGATGCCTTATGAAGCCCAGAAATGTGTTTTCCCCTCCTCACCAGTACCAAGTGTTCGAGGACTGTCCCCTGTGTGGGCTACATGTGCCCTTCTGTTGTGTCAGGGTTGCTCTTCCTGCAGATCCATGCAGAAGCTATGCTGTCCCCATGGCTGGCTGGTTGTAATGCTCAGCCACGTGCAGCTGCTATGGAGCCTTCAGGCACTTTACTGGGCATGGGGAGTCCCAGAACAATTGGCTGGAAGATCTAATAGCACATTCCTGCTGCACTTTTTCGGTTAAGGGAGTAGGCCCCTAGCATGGCTGATTGCTAGGCTCAGAGACTTATAATTGCTGCAGGCCTCCAGGCTGCAAGGCTGTTGTCAGCTCTCTCAGGATTGCAGTTGGGTGGGGTCGGCCCCAGGTATGGCTGCACCCAATTGTTTCAGGCTTTGGAAGGTGGGGCCAATCCCTTATGTGGCTGTTTGAGAAGCACAAGTCTGCTGCAACTGACAAGCATCAACACCTGCAGGCCAACACACCCTCTAAGTGCTGTCTTGTCCCATGCGTATGCCCTGCCTCACTGAAGTGGATCCACTGGCCCTACTGCAGAGGTGCCACACACTCAACCAGTGCAGGCTCATCCCTTGTGCATGACCTGCCCTTTGCACACGCCCTGCCACACAGGCAGAAACACTCACTCCCAGCTGCAGAGATCCCATACATCCCACCTACATGGACCCAGAAGTTGCCTGATGGCTTCCTATTGGGTGGAGATAGCCCAGAGGGAGGGTCCCTGCCCTGGGTAAGCTGGAGGTTCAAAAGGTAAGTGTATAGGTGGTTTTCTAAAATATGCCCAAGTTTCTTTCCAAAAGGGTTTTACCAGTTTACATTCCCAGCAGCATGTGTGAGGGTGCCTGCTTCCCCACAGTCCTATCAACATAAAGTGTGGTCATAATTTTTAAAATTTATAATCTGACAGGTGGGCAACGGTACCTCCCCAAACTCTGACTTCTATCTCCTCAACTCAGCAAGATTGTCAAATGACTACATTGGCAATCTTGACTACATCCTCCCTACACTATGGCCTGGAAACTGCCTGCTGGTGGTAAACTGGGCCAATCACAAGTCTCACCCCATTTGTTTCATCTTTCTCAGGGATAATAGTTCTAAATTCTATTACCCAATGTGTAGAAACCATCATTTCATATCTTGCCCAGTTTTCTGGTTTAAGGCAAGAACATAAATTCAGTCCTTATTACTCCATCACGGGCAGACATGGAAGCTGGTCCAACATTCATCTGATTAGATTTCCAGACTAAGCAATAATCAAAGGTTATCAAAGGAACAGAAAAAAACTTCTAGGATTGAATAAACACATGTTCTTACATTGAAAGGATCCAGAGAATTGTAAGCAGAGTGAAATTGGTGCTATAGTGGGTGAGGCCAAAGCCTGCACTAACAGGCCTGGGGAAGAACTCCAATGGCATCTGCCAGCATGTGCCAGCATCCTTGTCCTAGGTCACAATAATTTCTGCTGCCAATGTCTGAGTCCTTGGGGAGGTGGTTCCAGCTGCCTCCTGCTTCTCAGGCACCCAGAGCCTATCAAGTGAGTCTTTTTTCACTAAAAGACTGTGCGCCTTTCTTTCCAGTGATTTTAGGTTGCTTTCTGAAATGGGTGAATTTGTGCATTGGCCCTTTAAGAGGAGGGTTTCCTTTCTCTTCTGCTCAACAGCTTTTCTAGGGTATTCCCCATTGTTGTTAATAGCCAGCAAAGTTAGATATTATTACACTCATCTTGGGTGCACTGAGTTCAAAAGCCACTTAGTGTGCTAAAGCTCTCCAGCTCAGATTCCCCTGCTCCTCCAGGGAAAACTCCATACCTTAAGACTGCTTCCAGCCATGGAGTGCCAGAGCTAAAATGTGGCTTTTTCCTCTCCAGAAAGGAATTTCTGCGTCTTCCAACTGAGACAGCGTGATCCCTTGTTGTGGGGGTACTTTTTATCCAGTTTCCAGTTCTCTCTCAGGCGTAACTGTTCCAAGAGTAGTTGTAAATTTGTTGTGTCCATGAGAGAAGGTGAGTTCAGAGTCCTCCTACACCACCCTCTTCCCAACTGAAACTCTAGTACAAATGTTAATGTGCATATCAAATAAGAACTTTAATCCAGCTCATATGTGTATTTAAATTTGAGTCAAATTCATATAACTGGTACCATTACCCATTTACTCTGATCTGAGAAACCAAGCAACTGAAAAATTTTTTAAATCAAAATAGAAGTAAATTACCCTGCTTATTTGAATTTACGACTTTTTCATAATTAGGATGAAATAATTTAAGTTAAGTTATCCTTTTAAATGACTTAACTGACATCTGCTGAGATACTCAAGGCCACATGATTAGTGGAGTCATCCTAAACATCACCTTGTCTCTCAGGGTTGGAAAGTACCAGTGTACCTTGTGAAGCCTGGAAATAGAAGTTGCAAGCTTGACCTTTTCTCCATTATTTTTTTTTTTTTCTGTTTTGTTCCCCATACTTCACTCTAGGCTGCTTTGGGTTTTCCAGAGGAACATACATTGCATTTGGTGATGGTCCTCCTTTTCCAACTCTGATTTTATGCCACATGTACTCAGTGTTGAGCTGACATCTCAGTTCTACAAAGGAAACCATGGTTACTCATCTAGTGAGTTATTATTGGAATTCCCAAGATAGTGCTCTCTACAGGGACTGAGGATTCTTCAGAAAATACCGATTTTTGATGATACATTTTAATGATCCATTAAAAAATTTGCACACAAGGCTACCAGCTAGAATATCTGGAACCCATAATTTTAGAAGAGTGTTTTTCAAACCTCAGGTCTTGAGCCATGAACGGATTATGAAATACTTCTGGGTGTTGTGACAAGCACTTAAAAAACAATGAAACAAAATGGAACAGATCATATTAGAGTGCATCACATGTAATAAGGGGAAAGAAAGTTACAATATTTCTGTACTAGTTGTGTGTGTACTGGTTTATGATAAAAAATACTGCATTTTTTTTTGTGAGTTGCTGTCAAAAGAGTTTGAAAGACACTTCCTTGGATTTAAAGCTATCTGAAACAGTTTTACAAGGGAGCAGTTTGAAATGAAGTTCCAACAATCTATTTAAAATATAAAACTGTAGATAGCTTTAAGTCACATATTTTAAAGGGACTGGTAAGTTACTTTTCCTGAGTAGCCTAGCCCTGGTATGACTGGGTGTGTTCCAAAAGGCCAGGAACCAGTTATCCCAAGAAATGGTAGGAGCACAAAGGCTCTCTCCTTGGGAGGCCCTGAGGTAACATGATCCTCATCTGATCTGTGACACTGCTGTTGCCCTGCTGCAGTGGCTTGGAAGTACTGTGTCTTCCCTAACCAGACTAGAAGGACTCAGTTTTCCCAAGGTCTCAGGCTGCCAGAAAGATGGCATTGCACTTCTCCCCCATTCGTGGGACCTGCACTCAGCTTGGCTGGAAAACTCCAGCCCTTAACTCCACACTTTGCTGGAGAACCTCCCTTTTCCTTCCCTCTGGGTCCTGGGAAGACGGGAGGCAGCAGTAACGGTTACTTGTGTTTTATCCACACCAGGTGAGTCTGTGTTTTTGTGTGAATGCCCACTCATGTAGAGGAGAGTTCCATCCCTGGTATTAGAAATTTAATCCTAATCAGAGTAATGTAGGGTCCCACTTTCAATCTGCTAATGAGCTCTGGAGACAGATGGCACATCTTCCCGCAGCTGATGGATGCCCCTTTTACAGGATCTACAACATCCTCCCTAGGTCTTCACTCAGCTGGGCTAACACACTTCAGACCCAGAAGAATTCTCAGGGCAGGAAGGGACCCCCTCACTTTTCTGCCTCTTGCCCCTTTGACGTTTCCTAACTTTTCCCCACTTTGCAATCTACTCTCTGCCATTAAAATGGCTGCCTATTAAACTCACCAGTAGAGTCTGCTATACTGTGTCGGTTAACTTGTTACATCTGCTTATAGTTTTTAATTTTCCATAGAAAGCCCTGACTTAAATCCTTTACTATTCTTTTATGACGCTTTTATTTTGACCTTACTACTGCTGAAAATCAACCAAACTCCTCCATTACTGCCACTCCCCCCGATCTCCATCAACATCTTCCTGTTATGCAGGGTTTTTTATAGACACTCAAGAGGTAGTTAAAAAAGATGGACTAAATCTTTACATGGGACTTTTTTCACATGACATGTTTTCAAGAATTAGAGCTTTCAGACAAATTAACAAAATAAGGTAGATAAATTTTTTACAACATTACAATCTCACTTGAAAATATTTTATACAGCTCAAAACATGGCCTGAGGAAGATTTCCACTTAGGATAAAGGGTCTTATTATAAGTTGTCTTGAAGATTCTGGGATTGTCCTTAAGACCAGTGCTATGGAAGGATATGAGGCACAATCTTGGTCACCCCCAGAGCTAATTTCAATAGAGAAAGTGAGATGGTCTCCTAAAGCAATGGAATTGATTTTGCCCTGAGCCTCTCCTTAGTTTTAAATTCCGAAATCACAGAATATAGAGAAGGAAGAAACTTGGTGTTCATTCTATCTCTAACTCATTTTACAAACCAGGAAGTTAAGGCTAAGAGCCACGAGGTCATTAAGATCATCCAGTTATTTAGTTGGTTATTTGGACTAGGGTAGTTTCAGAAAGGATTCAGAAAAGTAGAAATATTAGACAGCCATTCAGGGACTGTAACAATCAGTACCGACTGACTGGTTGGTGGTGGGATGAGAGATTGGGTATTGAAGGAGAGGGGAGATTCACAGATGTTGCTTGAGACTTTAGCTTTAGCATCCATGCAGATGGGAGGCACTCATTTTGGAGGACATAGAAAAAGCATCTGCAGAGAAACACTGCAAGTTCTGTCTGGGAGTGTTGAGATTTGGGGACCTTTGTAAAATCTAAGACAATATATTACAACTGAATATACAGAGGAGGGAAACCACAAGACTACTGAGTTATAAAAGTTTAGTAAAGAGAGTATCTCCAAAAGGCAGTTATCATCATCCACAGTCACTGTCAAACCAAGTGAAACAAAGATGGAAGGGTGTCCATTAGGTTTAGTTACAAGGAAGTCATTGGTGGTAACTCCTAGAAGAAAATACAGGGAAAAAGCTCCTTGACTTCAGTCTTATCAGTGTTTTTTTGGATATGACACCAAAAGCACAGGCAACAAAACCAAAAATAAACAAGTGAGATTGCATCAGACTAAAAAGCTTCTGGACAACAAAGGAAACAATCAATAGAGTGAAAAGGCAACTTACAGGATGGGACAAAATATTTGTAAATTATAATTATTATTATAAGGGGTAAATATCCAACATAGAAAAGGAAGCCATAGAACTGAATGGCAAAAAAGCAAACAATCACATTAAAAAATGAGTCAAGGAACTGAGTTGACATTTTTCAAAAGAAGCCATACAATTTTGGCCACCAAGTATATGAAAATATGCTCAATATCACTAATTGTCAGGCAAATGCAGATCAAAACCACGAGATACCACCTCACACCTGTTAGAAAATGGAGATTATCAAAAAGACAAAGACAACAAGTGTCAGTGAGGATGTGGAGAAAAGGGAACCCTGGTATACTGTGATAGGAATGAAAATTGTTAGAGCCATTGGAAAACAGTATGAAGGCTCCTGAAAAAACTAAAAATAAAACTACCCTATCATCCAGCAATGTTACTTCTGGGTGTATATCCAAAGGAAATGAAATCAAGATCTCAAAAAGCTATCTGCACTCCCATGTTCACTGCAGCATTATTCACAATAGCCAAGATATAAAAACAATCTAAATATCCACCGATGGATGAAGGATTAAAGCAGATATGGTATACATACACACAATGGAATATTGTTAGCCAAAACATAATCAAGACACAGACAGACAAATATTGCATGATCTCAGAGGAATCTTAAACAGTCAAACTCAGAAACAGAGAGAAGAATGGTGGTTTCCAGGGGCTGGTTTGCTGAGGAATGGGGAGATGTTGGTCAAGGGGTACAGAGTTCAGTTATGCAAGATGAATAAGCTGTGGATATCTAATGTATAGCAATATGACTACAGTTAACAATACCGTATTGTATTCTTGAAATGTGCCAAGAGATCTTAAGTGTTCTCACCACAAAGAAAAAAGATAACTATGTCAGGTGATAAATATGTTAATTAGCTCAATTGTGGCAATTAATTCACAATGTATACATATATCAAAACATCAAGATGTACACCTTAAATATTCACAATTTTTACTTGTCATTATACATCAATAAAGATGGAAAAAAATGCACAAAAGCCATAAACTGACATCTTACTGTTAAAGGATATACAGACAGCATAGGAACATATGAAAAGATATTTAACATCACTAGCCATTAAGGAAATGCAAATTAAGACCATGAGGAGATATCACTATATACCTATTACAACCACAAATACAAAAAATAGTGATAATACCAAGTACTAGAAAGGACAGGAAGTAACTGGATTTCTCATACAATTGTGATGGAAATGCAAAATAGTACTGCCACTCTGGAAAATAGTTCGGAAGTTTCTTAACAAACAAAACATATACTTAACATACAACCCTAATCACACCCCTGGGTATTTATTCCAGAGAAATAATAATTTATGTTTACACAAAAACCTGAATGTGGACGTTCACAGCAGTTTTATTTATAATAGCCAAAAATTAGAAACATCCAAAATATCCTTCAATAGGTGAATGGCTAAACAAACTATGATACAGTAACACAGTGGAACACTATGCAGTAATAGAATAAATGACTGATACACACTATAAGTTAGATGGATCTCAATCTCACATTAAATACTGTATGATTCCGTTTATATAACCTGAAATGGCAAAATTAGAGATGAAGGGCAGATACGTAGTGGGCAGGATTAGAGAAGGTGTGGCAGAGGAACAGGTATGATTATAAAGAGGCAGCACAAGAGAACCCTTTGTGGTGATAGAATAGTTCTGTATCTTGATTGTGATGGTGGTTACACAAATCTCCACACGTGATAAAATGGCACAGAGCCATTTACACACATTGTACCAGTGTCTCTTTACTGGTGTTGAGACTATATTATGGTTATAGAAAACATAATTGTTGGGAGAAACCTGTGAAGACTACAGCTGTGCCAATTCCTGTGAAGCTATAATTATGTCATATAAAAAGTTTTTAAAGTATACGTTAAAACCGAAAACATTTTCTTCTTAAAAAGGAAAGCCAGAGATGCATAAAATATGTTTGCAAAACATAATACTTGATAAAGTTCTGAACTTTCAACTCAATAGTAAGACCAAAAAACCAAACTAAACTAAAAAAAATGGGCTAAAGATTGGACCATACATTTCATTCAAGGCGAATTATGAATAGTAAAAAAGCACACAAAAAGGGGCTCAGCACTGTCAGTCACCAGGGAAATGTAAATCAAAACTCAACAAGATACAAGACACCAACTAGAACGGTTAAAAATAGTAAGACTTACCAAAGCATCTGTTCGTAACCAGAGAGCAATAAGAACTCTCATTATTCATAGGCATGAAAAACAGTAAAGCCAGCTTGGACACATTTGGTAGCTTCTCACACAGTTACATATAAATTTACCAGAAGACCCAGCAAGCCCACGCCTAGGTATTTACATAAGAGAAATGAAAACACATCAACACAAAAACTTGCATTTAATGTTCATAGTAGCTTTATTTATAATTGCCCCAAGTGGACAACTGAAAGGATAACAAACTGTGCTTTATGTACACAAAGGAACCCTACTCAGGACAGAAAGATTAGTGATTCACACACATGCAGGAGTCTCAAAAGTATTCTGCTGAGTCAAAGAAGCCAGACAAAAGACAGTCTATACTTTATGATTCCATTTATATGAAAGTCTAGAAAAGGCAAAACCATTGCCATAGAAAGCAGACTACTGAGTATTCTGAAGGTCTGAGAGGTAGAGACAGAGGGAAGGGACTCACTGCAAAGGGGTCCAAGGATCTTTCTGGGATGACAGAATTATTCTAAATCATGATTTTGCTGATGGTCATCTACTGTATCATTTTTCAAAACTCACTCACTTGTACACTGCAAAGTGCTAAGTTTTATTTTATGTTAAATACACCTCAACAAAAGTGATTAACATTTAAAAAATAAAAAATAGAATTTGCAGTCTAAAGGGAGTCACAGAGTGAAGTTTGCTCACCCACAGAGACGAGGCGGTTGTAGTTCTCCAGCATCATCACGTCTCTGTACAGGGTCCTCTGTGCAGAGTCCATCTGCTGCCACTCCTCCTGGGGAACTCCACACTCACGTCCTTGAATGACACTGATACCTGCAACAGCACATTTCAAATCAATGTGAGGGTCCAGACCAGGGGCATCGAAAATACTTTTGGAAACTACGTCTTACTATGTTTACTGTTCAGAATTTAAAACAAAATGCTGTAAAGGATGACCGGCATGGGGTTCTAATTATGTCTTATACTTTGTGGATACATACATAATTAGTGAAAAAAAAAATTAGTCTCATGCTCTGATTCATTTATATTTTTATTTTATACACATATATTGTCACTTAATATAATGAGAAAGCATAGTGCCTAATTTTTTAAGGTAAAGTTATACTAAATAGGATTCATCTATATATTTCCCATACACCAACGGATTATGCTGAGCACTCGGCAGAGTATACACACCCCAGCCTGGAGATCTTGCTGGAGTAACATGGAACCAATAGAAGAGACATGTAAGCTCAGGGAGGTATTACACACCACCAGATTTATATTTCAGGAGCAATGCTCTAGAACAGGGTTTCTTCAACTTGGCATTACTGACAATGTGGATCAGATAGTGCTATTTTTGTGGAAAACTGTCCTGTATATTTTAGAATCTTTATCAGTATCCTTGTCTTCTACTGATCAGATGCCAGTAGCATCCCCAGTTATGACAATCAAAAATATCTCCAAACATTGCCAAACGTCCCCTGGGGAGCAAAACTGATCCTTATTAGGAACCATTGCTCTATATGAATAGTGGACAAGGTCTTAACCAGCAAAACAAAAGACTTAATTTAAGAGAGGACCTATATTAAGACAAAGCAACAAAGATAATGAATGAGAAACTAATCCTTATAAGAAGCAAAATCTGGTCATTATTTTCTCGTGCAGCTAAACACAGTGATGCTGCACAAACAACTGGGTAGATGCTAATGCCATACATGGGGATTAGAAGAATAAATAAGAGTCAGAGGTTGCATCACAGTGAGGCAGATGTTTTCTACTTACACTCAAAACACCTGTGGAACATACAGATGGAATTATTTATTTCACTGTTGTTACACGATTTGGAACAGAGAGGGAGGTCTAAAATGAAAATTAGAATTTCGGAGACATTAATCATTTAGATGCTAACTGAAGTCATCAGAGAAGAAAGGCTGGTTCACAAAGGATATAGAAACTGAAGAGAGAAAAGGCACCAAATACAGAATTCAGGGAAACAGCAAAATTGAAGGGGCAAGCAGAAAATGAACATGCCATGAAGGCTGAGAAAGAATTTCTAAATGGTGGAAAGAGAAAGCAGAAAGATTAGAGCACTGGAAATTAAAAGAAGAGAGAATTAGAAGCATAAATGATTACCCTAGTTCAAGGGAATAGACTCAGCACGCATACTTACATCCCCTGCCTCCAAAAACACTCACATATAATACAAAACCTACTATGAAAGTACGACTGAAAAGGAATACAGAGAAATGTCCCAGCAGAAGACCCGAAAATTTGAACAAACTCTGGAAGACACAGGGTAAGACTGTATTACATAAGAAAGACAGGACAATGTAGCCCACAATCTAACGAAAACAGAGAAGTGGGCAGAAGGAGCAAGGCAGTGATGAGAGCCCAGAAAGATGTCCAAGCTTCAAGCGAGCAAGACCCGGAACAAAGTGTATGGTGAGAAGAACGATTAACAGAGTAAACTTCCTATCTGAATACAGGTGACGTCATTCAAATGAGTGAGGAAAGGATGGACACTAATGTCACAGGGATAGTTGGAGGCCACCTGGGAAAGGACAGTTAGATCTCTCTCTCACACCAGAGAGCAGGATAAAATAATATGCATTCAAGATCGAAATGCAAGAAATAACACCACATTCTAGAAGACTATACAGAACAATGATCTTATGTTAGAGTGGGAAATGCCCAACTACGACTGAAAATCCAGGAATCAGAAAATAAAAATTGCTAAATTTGACATTGTAAAAATCAAATGCCTTTATGGTAAAAAACAAAAAAAACCCACGAGTAAGACAAAAATACAAAACATTGTAGGAAAATTCTGCAGTTTACATCACAGAAAAAGTGCTATATGGGTATACCGGATGCAGTCATTAAAATCAGCACATTAATAGGAAAATGGGTAAGGGATAAGGAGTTCAACAACAAAGAAATATCAGGAACTAAAAACAAAAAACGATGTCCCACCTACTCACGAGAAAAGCAAAGCTTAGAGAACTAAACTGAGATCAGTTGTAGGTCACACTGGTAAAAACCCAAAGTTTGATGCACACTCTATTTGCAAGGTTGTAGGGAGGAAATGTGTGCTCTCAAACTCTTGGCTCTAACCTCAATTACACCTAAAACCTGACCACTTCAAAGTAACTAACACCCTGTGATCATCACTTCTTGCTAGGATTACAGAAATAGCCTCCTACATTGTACCTGCTTCCACCACTGCCCCACTAGAGTCTATCTTCAAACAGCAGACAGTGTTATTCTTTTAAACTGTAACTTAAAACACTCCTTTTGACTTAAAAGGATAAAAACCCAAACCCTCCGTATTACTGAACTAAATGGAGAGAGATACTGTGTCCATGAATCGGAAGACTCAGGATCAAGATTCAATTTCTCCCCAAATTGAACTATGCCACAAATTCTATAGAATCTGTGCAATCAAACCCAAAATCTCAGCAGGCTCTTTTGAGATAGGCAAGCTGATTTTTAAAACTTTCTATAAAGAAGCAAAGAACCTAGAATATCCAAAATGATTTTTAAAAAGGACAAAGTTGGAAGACTTGCACTACCTGATTTCAAGACTTACCGTAAAGAGAGACTCATCAAGACAGTGTAGTATTAGCAAAAGGATTAACACAGATCATCAGAAGTGAACAGAGTCCAAAACAGACCATACATACATTGCCGGTTGACTTCCCACAGAGGTGCCAAGGTAATTCAATGGAGAAAGGATAGTCTTGGCAGCCAATGGTGCTGACAGTGGGCTGTGCAGAGCTAGAGAGCACAATATGGCAAGGGCCTGTTCCTCTACTCCCGATGTTTAGAGTCCCCTGCCAGCACAAAATGCGAAGACCCTGAGACCGAGAAATTCTAGGTTTCAGACTGGGCCAACGAGAACATATTCTGTCCTTTTCTGATTAGCAGATTTATACTAAAATAAAATTTAAAAGCTGACCAAAACAGAAAATTATTGATATAACAGATAAAGGACAGAAATCCTAAGAGAATACTATCAATCAGTTCATGAAAATACATTGAAAAACATAAATAAAAATGAACAGTTTTCTATGATAATGTAATGACCATACTCATACCAAGAAAAAAAATACAAATGCAGTATAGGCTTATGACTAAGGAATTAATTCAATAATCAAAATCTTCAAGCAAAAAGTCTCCATAAGGCCCAAATTTATAGGTTAGTTTCACAAAATCTGCATGTAACACAATTTTATCTAAATTATTAGAAAAAGAGCAGAGCCATTTTCTTTCATGAGACTATGACCTTGATACCCTAACTGGACAGAGAAACTAGAAAGTGATAATCTAATCCAACCTGTGGATCAGAAATAAAAATCCTAAATAGAGTATCAGCAAAAAGCCCTAGGAAAATATGTAAGAAGCAACTTAGCAACTAGGGTCTATACAGAAATTCAAGTTCATATCAGAAAATCCATTGTACCGTTTACAGTATCTACAGATGGAAGGAAATAAACTATAGCGTTATTTCAATAGCTGCGCAAAGGGAATCAATATAATGCATTGCACAGTCATGACTAATATGAAATCTCAGCAAACTGGTACCTGGAGGGAACCTACTTACCCTGACAAGGTCACCTACAAAAGCTGACAACAAACATCACAGTTAACGGTCAAACAGGATTTATTTTCCCTCAAGATTGACTTGACCTATTTCCATTTGTCCTTTTTCCATTTCATGCATGGATCCTTCTAAACCTATAAATCCCTTACAATACAAAGTGGGGAAGGGAGAAAGCGCTCACCTGAGGGACGTTCACTTTCTGTGGCTCCTGGGTGAGTGTAGAGAACTGTGGCTCAGCTGAGGGGACAGAAGGAAGACAAGGGTCCTGAGATTTGACCTGCCACAGCTCCTAGAGTCACCTCCCCACATCAGCACCCCAGCTGGGGATCATCCTCCCCCAGACAGAGGGCCCTCTGGGCCTTGAAAAGGCACGAGGAGGATCAGGGACAGGCAGCACCACCTGTCTTTGTGTGACTCTGCAATGACAAACTGCAGTTTTTTACTGAGTGAACATAAACTTTTCTTGATTGATTTAATAATAATACGTGTCCTTCTGACTAACACAAAGAAAAAAACCAACAGATTAGTTGAATTAAACTACACCAAAGGATAGGACAGTATTCTTTCATTAAAATTAACTTAGCAGAAAAATACTCAGTATGTACCATTTATCTATTTTTCTCAGTAATATTATTTACCTCTTGGTACAGACAATTCACAGAAAAGAGATGGGATGCTTGAAGGCAGGAACTTTTGTTCGTTTCAGCTGGGATGTATTTCTCAGAAGGCCCCTTTGATAAGATGCTTTTGGTGACTTATCTGAGAGGGAACTGCAGTTTTCCTTCTGTCATAAACCGGGTTTCCCTGGACAAGTCACTGAAACTTTCAGGCCCAATGTCTTTAAAGTTTTCAAGAGAGTTGGAAGTAGATGACTTTGGAAAATCCTTCAAGCATCATTATTCTGGGATCCTGCGAGGTCAGGATGATGTCATTAATGTCACATGTGGTGATGGACACGTCTGACAGCAGCGCAGCCTCTGTAAAGAGCAGGGGCCATTTAAGGGGACCAGAGCCAGAACCTCCTCCCTCTGCCTGGTTGTTCCTGTCCCTCGGACCTCGCCCTCACAAGCTCCCCAACAAAGTAGCCTTTCCTGAGCAGCCTGCCCCTGGGCCACCCCAGCTCACCTGCTCTGCTCAGGGATGAACAAACCCCCCACTGTCACAAGGTGTGGTGGCTCCTGAAGGTGGCATCATCACCAAGTCTGGCTCAGTCTGGGCATGGGGATCAGAACGGCTTCTGACCTTGCAAATCTAGGACTTGCTCTTTCTGGGCTCTTCTGTCTCTGCTCTGAAGCTCTGGAGAGAGGTCTAAGGTCAGAGGCGTGCTCTCCTCCAGGTAAGACTCCTGCACAGAGGCCCCCGCTTCCTGCCTTACAAGGGTTGCTTTGTTCAAGGAAACTGGGACATGGATCTGGGAAATAAATTCATTTTAGGGGCCAAAGCCTGACTCTTGTAATTCACTACAATATCAGACTTGAAGGACATCCCGTCAGCGCAGAAGGGGCCAGGCCTCTCTGTTTGACCCAAGGGACCTGAAGAGACACTAGAAACCCCAGGGTACATGACACATCCCTTCCCTTACATCCCTGGGGATGTGGGGACAGGCCACGTTCCTAAGAGCCGGGAGGGCGCAGTGCCAGTCCTGGGCAGGTGTGACATCAGACAAAGCCTGAGACTGAAGGGAAGCCATCTGCCCTTGAACCCAAATCCCGCGCTGTGACCTCCCGACCAAGCACATCTGGCCACTGACCTGAGCCTTGGCTGCTGGGGAAGCGGTCGTGAGGGCACATCAGGCAATCCAGCGACACCAACAAACTGACTTCCAACTATGGCAGCAGCTGTCCCTTACCCAGGGCTTCCTACCCGGCCCTCGTCTAAATACTGTACAACGATGACTGGGACCTCAAAACGACGCCGTGAGACGGCGCTATCAATCTCACGTCCACATGAGCACGCTGACCCAGGCCCTTCTGTCGCCCCTGCTCACAGGTGACAGAGCCGGGACTGACCGGGCCTTTCCGGCTCCGGAGCTCGGCTGCCCCGTAGACTCGGGCCCCGTCCGCGTTTTAACCGGCCTCCCGCCGCCGACGTGGGCTTTTCCCGGGTCGGGCTGCAGGAGAGCCGGGCACATGGTCCCCGCTCCTGATGAGCTCCGCCGCACCTGCGCCCCGGGAGCCCGAGGTCCTGCACCGCCCGCCCCCGCCGAGGGCCCGCCCGGGCGCACACACGGCGCTGGGGACGGCGGGGACCCGAGAACTCCCGCCCCCAGCGCTCCCCGTCACTCTCACCCCGGGCGCTCCCTTACTTTCTCAGTAGACTCCGGGCACCTAACGGCTCCCGCGGAGTCCGCAGAAGACGAGGGAAGAGGCGGGGTTACGGCTGCACATGCGCAGAGGGAGCCCGGAAGCCCCTTCCCAGAGCGCCGCGCGGGGAGCCAGAAGGAGTCACGACTACGTTTCCCGTAGGCCTCGGCGGCCACTGTTGAGGTCGCTCTTTCAGCGCCCCCGCTGGTCAGGAAGCTGGGAAATGATGTTCTCTCGGAGCCAGAGCTGGAGCCCGAACCCGAGCCCCAAGAGGTTAAGGGTTAAACTGGAACTCTGCCGCCAAATGCAAAGGGTGGTTCTCTATTGGCTCACGATTGAAATAGCATTTTTTTGTAAGTTATTTGTGGAGAAATTGGGGAAACTTGAGTATAGATGGGATATTGACAAAACTAAAATTACCGTTACATAGATAAGTGTGAAAAAATTTTGGAATTATAGTAGGGAATTTTATTTTGAAACAAAAAAGGCATGACGACTGAATATGTAGGATTGGAATTATGTAGCTGTTAAATTATAATTTTTCAATCTGGGAGCTTCTACCCTTTACAGCCACCGGATTCACCAACCCCTGAGCCGGGTCCCAGAGCCCCTGGAGCCCAGGGTGGAGGTTCTACTCAGGGTGGAGACAGGGGCTCCAGGTGTAGACCTTGATAGGAAAGCTGTTGGCTTTTACACATTAACATTGTTTCTTGCCGAATTCTCTTATGGTTTCAATAAATTTTTATGTTAATTATCTTGGATTTCTGTGCATATAACGACAAGTTTGCTTGCTTTTTGCTAACATTTGTAATTATTTGTCATACTTTAACGAATTACAAATAAAAGCACAAAAATGCTGGTCAAACTGTATTAATTCAATCATAATAGATTTTAACATAAAGGTCACTGATGGAGAGATAATGTTCATTTGTTCATATGTTCATTTAACAAACATTTATTGAAAACCTGCTGTGCAATAGACATCATTCTAGATGCTGGGATAGCAACCTCAAATAAAAGAGATTGAATTCCCTACCCGCATGATCAGGGTTTATGATCAGGGTTGTTGTAGGGATATATTAGTCAGGGTCCCCTCAAGAGAAAGGTGTCAAGTGTCAAGAAACAATGGGACACTTGAGAGTCTATTACCAAAGCTCTAAAAACGTGGGTGGCGGCGTGAAGCAACCTGTAACTGGTAGTGGTAGGGATTCTTTATCACTCCAGGCCTATAATGAGGGTAGGTAATATTACCAGACCCTGGCAGAAAAGACCAATCTTATGAGAGCTGTGGCCTTGGGAAGAGAAACATTGTAATGGCCGTCACACGGCTCAGCACAGAGAGCCAAAGGAATAAATACCCAAACTTCACTTGTTCTCTTCCCTCTAAGGTCCTATCCACTGTTTAGCGTTTGTAAACCCCGTTCAATAACTATTCCTAGAATTCCAACCACGTGCATCTCCTCCAGACCTTTTTGTCACCAATTTTCCAGTCTTGTTCTTGTCTAGCCCCCTACTACTGGTCAGCTCATTGAGTTACTGGACATGAGTCAAGAGAAATCTAAACTCAGGACATGTCTCTTCTTCACAAAGTCAACAACTAAATATACCTCCTTAAATGCTGCCCACTAGGAAGATTTCTTTTCACCGCACATTTTAGAACCACCCAAAGCGAGACTAATTGCAGCAGCCATATCTTCCAATGATACCACCATACATGGTAGACTCAATCTGAAGGATATATGATAGACTTGTATATGGCCACACGTTTCCCTTGGGGACTTTTGGGGAATGGTTAATTGTATATACTTGTGACTAAGTTATGAGGAATTTTGTCAAAAGGACTCAATCTCCCCGACACCTCCTGTCTATAAAGTGGGATATATCAAGGACTGGGAAAGAGGATCTGAATCCCTGTTATGACGGCTTGTGTTAGTTTTCTGCCCACGGCACCCAGAATTTCATATATTTAGATATATATCTTAAAAAGTATCTTAGTAGGGCGCCCATCTGTTTCATTTCAGTGGACTACATGATCAAAGAGCCACTACCACATATTCCTTCAGGTCACCACAAAAGATGGCTACACATCACAAATATGGAGCATTTTAAAGAATATTTGTCAGGATTCCGTTAAAGAAATATATATTTCATTGGTATGAAATGCAGCTTGGGCTGTTTCTGAGTCCACAGGTAGTATCCTCGTATTGATAAATTTGGCCCTATCCAGACATAGTAATTCATCCTTCCTGGTCTAATTTCCTAAGGACCCACCCTCGTATATGCTACCTATTTCTGCTCATACTCTTGAGCAAGATCTTGAGTTCCTTTTCTGTTTTGTGGGGTTTTTTTCCTTGAAATTTGCCCCCTGGCATAGCTGGGTTTTTATTCCCATGATGGGCCTGGAGTCAGTCAGGGAGGTTGTTCAGGCAGGCCCTGAGAAGCATGTGCATCCCCTCTCAGGAGTGAGTTATACTAGGATCACCCCTTAGGATTTGGAGAGAGAGAGAAGTGAGAGAGCCACTGTCAGAAGTCAGTTAATCTTCACTTCTTTTTCTCAGCTCCTCACAAGCAGTGAGTTTTAGTAAAGTTTAAAGACCTTAAAATTGCCTATATATACATCTCACATTTTTTTATCCATTCATCCAGAGATAGACACCTAGGTTGTTTCCATGTTTTGACTTTTTTGAAAAATGCTGCAATGAACATGGGAGTGCAGACACCTCTCAAGATAGTAATTTCATCTCCTTTGGAGATATCCCTGGAGGTGGGAGTACTGGATTATATGTTGGTTCTATTTTTAATTTTTTGAGGAACCTCCATACTGTTTTCCATAGTGACTGTACCCATTTACATTCCCAACAACAGTACACCAAGTTCCCTTTTCTCCACATCCTTGCCAGCATTTATTATCTCTTCTTTTTTTGATAACAGTCATTCCAACAGGCGTGAGGTCACATTTCATTGTGGTTTTGATTTGCATTTCTCTGATGATAAATGATACTGAGCACCTTTTGATGTACTTGTTGGCTATTTGTATACATTATTTGGAAAAATTTTATTCAGGTACTTTGCCCATTTTTTAATCAGATTGTTTGTTTTTCTGCTGTTGAATTGTATGAGTTCTTTATATATTTTGGATATTAAGCCCTTATCAGATATATGGTTTGCAAATATTTTCTCTCATTCCATAGGTTGCCTTTTCTGTCTGTTGATAGTTTCTTTTTTTGTGCAGATGTTTTTATTTTGATTTCGTACCACTTGTTGATTTTTTCTTTTGTTGCTTGTGCTTTTGGTGTCATATCCAAAACATCATTGCCAAGACTGCTGTCAAGGAACTTTCCTTTCCTCTATCTTTTTAATAGAAATTTTATGGTTTTAGGTCTTACGTTTAAGTCCTTAATGAACTTTGAGTTAATTTTTGTGTTACATATATATAGATATATATATATATATATCATATATTTTATATATAATATAGAATATTATTCAGCCATAAAAAATCAGGAAATCCTGCCATTTTGTGACAACATGGATGGCCCTTAAGGGTCTTATACCAAGTAAAATGTCATACTGAGAAAGGCAAATACTCTGTGATCCCAGTTATATGTGGAAGCTAAAAACATTGAACTCATAGAAACAGAGTAGAACGGTGGTTGCCAGGTACTGAGAGGTGGAGGGAATGGGAAGATGCTGGTCAAAGGGTACAAACTTTCTGGAGATCTGTTGTACACATGGTGACTGTAGTTAACAATACTGTGTTGTATATTTGAAAGCTGCTATGAGAGTAGAACTTTAATGTTCTCACCATAACAACAACAAAATGGAAATCATGTCAGGTGAAGGAGCATTAGCATCCATGCAAATAAGAGGTATTCATTTTGAAGGAGGACATAGAAAGAAAAGCATCTGCAGAGAAAGCCTGCGAGTTCAGACTGGGAGTGTTTTATTTGATACCTTTGTAAAATCTAAGACAATGTATTACAATTGAATACACACAGGAGGAAAACCAGGATGATATTGAACCTGAAGTGAGTTCACTCACCCGTTGCATAGCAAGCCAATCGCTGACACGGGATGTAATGGAAAAAAGTAGGAATTTTATTATTGCACAGCACTGAGCAAGGAGAAAGGAGAGCTAACGCTGAAATCCCAAACTCCCTGAAAAGCTAAAAGGAAGGGTATTTATTTGGGGCTTTAGGTTGGGAGGGGGAGCATGTGGCCTTGTTAGCTGGAGCTTTTACACCAGCCTGTGTTTGGCCTTGAGACTACTTGCAGAGAGGAGGAGGAGGAGATAAGGAATCCAGGTGGTTGTCTTTGGACATTTGTCTCTATGGCAGATAGTGGATTCTGGAGCCAGGGAGTAAGCAGGGAATGAGTGCTTTGGTTTTAACCCCATATATGCTGGGTGCAATGTAGGGAAACTGATATCAGGGCCAGTATCAAGGTGACTACTAAATTATGAAAGTTTAGTAAAGAGTTTCCAAGAGGAAGTTATGATCATCCATAGCTGCTTTGAGGCCAAGTGAGACAAAGATGGAAAAGTGTGCATTAGGTGTAGTGGTAAGGAAGTCACTGGTGACCTTGACAAGTGATGTTTCAGTGGAGCAGTGGGGCGAGAAGCCAGACTGCAGTGGACTGAGAAGTGAGCGGGAGGTGAGGAAGTAGAAAAAGTGAATATAAATCGGTATGAAGAACAGTCAAGGGGAGGGAGGAGTAGGGCGGCACCTGCAGGAGAAGATGGGGAGGGAGGGATTTGTGTGGTGTGGGAGAGAGCTGGGCAAGTTTCAGTGCCGATGGTAGGAGGGCTATTTTCCTACTGAAGAAATTGTTCTCTTCTCTGGCTCCTACCCTCTGTCTAAAGGTCTGTGTGGTTCCTGCAAATCTCAGAGCAGATCCTTTAGAAACATCAGAATTCTCTCTCACTACTCCATTATCAACTAACTCTCAACAACCAGCTTTTGCTATCAACTCACAAGCCCACATTCCCCTCTGATGATTTTCTGGATACTCACACCCACATTAGATCAAAACATCTCTCTAATTTCTTGATGGAGGTAAAGAGAACAAAATTAATCTTACCACATCTCAAAATGGCCCATATATGAGTTCAAATTGAGAAATTAATGTTTTAGACCAATTTTTAAGGATTTGAAGAAATCATTTAGGATTAATATTCATCACACAGTTAGTTACTGACCTTTTTATATTTACTTCACTATTATTTATTGAGTGCCTACTATATAGCAGGTGTTTGGCTTGAAACATCCAAAGATGACCTAAAAATCTTGATTTTTAAGTATTTCACATTTTGAAGAGAAATTCTGGGGTTTCTGATGATTTTCTACATTTTTGTTATAATGTTCTCTGCTATGTCAAAACAGTACTCTTTAAGGCATGGCTGAAACTTTTTTTTGATACTCTACATCCAAATCCCTTTCTACTTTTAAATAGGCCCTGCTGTGTGATTCTTACTGGGAAAATGGTCCCGCTTCTTACTCTGGAAGTTGAAGAGGCCAAATACCTTCTCCTGATGACCACTGAAAGCTGAGAAGTGGATGACTGACCTGGAATCAGCCAGTGGGTCCTCTCACCCAGGGTGTTCCATCCTGAGGGCGTGGTAGAAAATCCAAAGACACGGAGAGTCACTCCTGGTGTTGGTAGCGGTGCTGAGTGTCCAGTGGTGTCCACGGCTTTGACCTGACCAGACTGCTCCTGGGAGCTGGCCCTGGCATGTCCTCAGCTGTCCGGCCTCTCTTGGTTCCCATCTCTGCTCTGAGCCGGCTCCCTGTGGAGTCGCTGAGCTCTCTGAGACCCTTCTATGAACCCTCTCTTCTGCTTAGGTTAGCCAGGCAGTTTCTGTTGTTTGCCATCAAGAACCCTGACTGATCCAGAGGGTCACATGGAGTATAACACAGCAACAAAACCATTTAGAGTCAGCTATCGTTTATGGACTGCAGACATTGTGCTAAATGCTTTAGATAAATGATGTCACCAAGTCCTCCAGATGACAGGGTGAGGCAGGCGTGTGAATCTGTTCTTTCAAGTATCATCTTAAGGGCCTCCTCTTCTGTGAGGGCTTTTCTGACCTCTGCTGCCTCTTGCAAGTAGACTTAATTCCTCCTTTGTGCCCATTCTAAGTCCTAGAAAGAGGAAAGAATGTACATATATATATATATGTACACACGCACATGCATTCTCTCAGCTTTATATATATATATATATATAATATTGCATATATAAAGTATATATCTCGTAATATAATGTATTGTATATAGTAGGTAATATATATATTTATTTCCCTACCACTTACTATGTTCTTACTATGTGTTGTCAAATACTGGGCTTCACGGTTCACTCACATTATCTCATGCCATTCCCACCAGAACTTTATGAGTTGGATTTATTTTCTATTTTACAGGAGAGAAAATGGGAACAGGAAAGGTTAAGTAACTTTTCAAGGTGTTACCTGTGTGCCACAGAGTAGAGATGTGCACTTGGTCCATTTGTTCTGTTCTGAATCCCGACCTTCTGCTCTTATGAATGGCCCACACAGCCTCAAGGCATCCTAGGGGTGGTGCTCCCTCCTGCTGTGGACTGAGGCACAGTCTGCATGTCACTCATCTTTTTTTCTCACTGGTCTGGGAGGGAAGGCAGATCTCTGTTCCTTATTGCTCCCGAGACCAGCTAGGCAGCCAGCTGAAGGGGCGGATGGAATTAATATACAGAACACGTCTATATAATAGACACAACACACTGTATATTATTTAATGGGACAGGGGACCATCAGCCTCTAGGACTGAGGTGACATCCCTCTGATCGCAATGTATTTATTTGCAGGCCAAAAAGTACAAGCATAGTAGGAACTCATGCCAGCAGGAATATGCAAGTCAAAGCTCAGCAGTTCTAATCTTCTCCCCTTCAATGTACCCCTGCCCTACACAAGGCCATTCTCTGAGGGAGTATCCTGGGAACAAACAATCTGGCTAGTTATGCAGACGGTGTTCTGTTCCTGCAAGGGCCCAGCGTTCTTAAGCCCCTTGCCTTCATGTTTGATAAGATACTACCTTCGATTGAAAAGCACAAACAATCTAAAACAGTAAGTTATGAGAATCAGCAAGTTGTATATTTCTCAGTCACCCATTTTGTAATTTGTTCTTGCTAAGCTTAAAGCCTTGCAATAATGTTGCTATGCTCTCCTGCAACACCTTATGGCACGTCACCCATTCATCTGTCTATGACAGACACCATGAGCCCAGGACTGTACTCAGTCCCAGTGAGCCCTCTCAGGAACCTCTCTACCCTTTCTACAAGAAGTCACTCCCAGGTGGTTAGAGATGAATCCTGTTTGCTGGTCCTGGCCTAGAACAATGCCTCTCACACAGAGCTTAACTTCTGGTAAGTGCCCTTTTCTTCGTTGTGCCTTCCTCTTTTTCAAGGATGAATCTAAATTCATTTCTTCATTGGAAACCTTTTCAGACAGCCATATGAATCCACATATGCTGCTCATGGCTACTGTATGTGGCAAACCATGGCATTCAGCCCAAAGAGAATCAGTACCTTAAGCCTGGGGGTGATGAAGAACGAATTAATCCATTCCTTCCTAAACCTCTCTCCAATACATAAATTTTATATGGGCACGGGTCAATCACTTAAGTCATTAGGACGGTCACCAAGCTCCAAGACTCCCACAGCAGGTTTCTTTTTCTGAGGCTGGATTGGTATACCTCCCTATGGTTCCTGAGCACACTCCGAACCACGGGAAAGTCTCAACTGGGACTCTGGTTCAAGGAAAGTACCAAACTGTAACCTTTGGTTGAGTATGGAAACCCCTTCTTGGGAGAATGGCTCCGGGATGAAAATGGGTAGAATATCCCCCAGACCCGCAGAAAATTTTTCACTGTTTTTCTCTATTCTTATATCTCTGGGACCATTCAACAGGCACCTATTACTGCCAGGCATAATAGGGAAGGTACACAAGATGTGCGAGGCAGGGAGATGCCCCATCACCCCTTGCTATAGAAACCCCACAGGAGGAACAACAGGTAGGATGCTGCCATAGGTTCAGGGGGGATTTCAAGATAATGGACCCTTTTCTTTCATCTCTCTTAAAGTTACAGTGGCCATTTTGGCCTCCTTTTAAGCTTTGCAACCAAGAAACAAAGAAATATTTAAAAGAGTCAAAGGCTCCATCCCTGAGAGCCCCTCCTCTGGTTTCCGGGCCTGATCACCCAGGAGACCCTAAGTAGGGTGCCCTCTCTTTGCAGCTGACTCTGAGGATTTTAGTCACCTACTGCATAGGTTATGCAGATAGGAAACCTGTGATTCATTCTGTGAGCTGTCCTGCTGGGGTTTTGTGCCCCAGCATGAAACTGTTGTGTGACTCTTATCTTGATAACCCTTGAGAAGAGGCTATGAGGGAGAGGCCTGATCTCTTCTTTCCCTTTCTTTGCCTGTTTCATTCGTCACTTCCTCTGTTGTCACCAAGTTGATGTTAAGTTCAGGCTGGACCTGAACAGAACCTGGACCTTCTCTAAGATCGAAAACTTGAAAATCTTTTGCCAGGGACTTAACTCTCTACCCCGGCGCTGGGAGCCCCAGACCCCAGCCAGTTCCAGGCCTTTTCCTCTTGCTTCCCTGGCTTACCTTGTGCTGGCTTAGGGACTAAGTGCCCTGGTTGAGTAGGACTTGACTAAATCTTATAACCACATTGACATGTGCAGTCAGGCTCTGCACCCTTCTCCAGGCACTGTCGGTTAGACACCGGCTTTACCACCATAGGGAATGCCCCAAACATCCCCAGAGACTCACCCCTCGGGTGCATTTTAACTATTTGGAAACACTTTCAACTGAATGGAGTTTGCCCCAGAAACTCCATCTTGGAGAAAACTTGAGAGGTGAGGGGTTTCTCTGTGCCTTTATGATGTAGTTGGACAGGTAGATCAACCTATAATGTCATCTGAGTTACAACCCAATTTCTGAGAAATCCAGAGCAACTGTCCTTGGAAAATCCTTGTAAGGCTGGAAAAGCAGCTCTAGAGGTGGTTCAGGTTCCACTCCTTTCCCTTATCTCAAAGAGCTTGCAAATCCTCTGGGGACTATCTAGCCCATCACTAATTCCTAAGACTGAGAGAAGAAAAAAGGGAAAAAGGAAAAAATGGCCATAAGTGTGCCCTTGCCAAAAATATAGCATCTTGAGTATCTTCACAAATATTGGTAAAGAGGCTTAAAACAAAATTTGGATTCATAACTGCTGAGCTTTGTATTACTGTATCTGATTCTTGGCAGTAATTTTTAAGCAACAGCTGTGGAGACTCTGTGTATGTGTGTCTATATGTATTTTATATATGTGTGATATTTTACTTCTGGATGGTATGGCCAAATTTAAGAGCTCTGTTTAATTGGCTTAAAGTAAGAGCTTACATAAATTCAAAATGTGATAGAAATTAACCCAATGTCTTTCAAGTTAACGTGATATAAATTAATCCTTGGTAAACAAAAGCTTGTTTAAGTTTGTTGATTTGATTGAAATAGGCTTCAGCTCAGAGAGGTGGGTATTTGGATATGAGGCAGACATGTAGCCTGGGTTTATGTGTCAAATAAGCTCATGTTGTCTGTTAGAAATTCATCAGAAAAATAACAGCTTTAAATGATAGCTAATTTTGTCTAATATCTCATGAAATTTTCATGGGTAATCTGAACATAATTGTTGGAAACAAATAGTTTGGATAGATGAAAATGCGTAAGAGTTTTTGGGTGCAATAATTATGTTTTATGGTCTGTATACCTGGGGAAAAAAACAGCTTCCAAATTTTTTTTGGTAACTTAAAATTTTAGACTTTTGCTAAGTTAAGTGAAATGATAAAAATCTGTTGAGTAGCTGGGTCAGTTTTGGATGGGATAGAACTCTGAAACATTGTTGCTAAATCTATCTAAGTTATCTGCTTTTGGCTTCTTATTCTAGAGAGGCTAAAGCATGTTTGGGTCTACTAGCAAACATACCTGTGTTTTACTACTGTGAAGTGGCATGTTTCTAGAAATTATGAAAAGTGCTTAGAATGCTGATATAAAAGTTTGTAATTGCTTGCCATTTTAGTTTTTACTAGAGTCTAAAATTATAATTAATATATGTAATTAAAT